>NC_040026.1:19686556-19806009 GCF_000972845.2 Larimichthys crocea
TTGGTTAGTAACATGTATTAATGAGACCACAGATGGAGAAGGAAGAGAGAGAGGGAGAAGAGAGAGGAAGACAGAGAGAAAGAAGAAAAGAAAGAAGAGAAAAAGAAAGAAGAGAAAGAAAGAAAAGAAAGAAAGAAAGAAAGAAAAGAGAAAGAGAGAAGAAAGAAAAGAAAGTCCCCCGGCAGTCTACTCCTATGGCAGCATAACTAAGGGATGACCTGAGCCAGCGCTAACTATAGGCTTATCAAAAAGGAAAGTCTTAAGTCTATCTTAAAGGTGTTGACCGTGTCTGCCTCCCGAACCCAGAAAGGTAGTTTGTTCCCAAGAGGAGCCTGATAGCTGAAAGCTCTGGCTCCCAATCACTTTTGGAAACTATAGGAATCACAAGGAACCCAGCGTCCTGAGAGCGCAGTGTTCTAGAGGGGTAGTAAGGTATTATGACCTTTTAGATATGATGGTGCCTGACCATGAAGAGCTTTGTAAGTAAGGAGAAGAATTTTAAATTCTATTCTAGATTTAATAGGTAGCAAATGCAAGGAAGCCAAAATGGGAGAGATGTGATCTCTGATCTTGTTCCTGTCAGAACACGTGGAGCAGCATCTGAATTAACTGCAAAGTCTAAGAGACTTATTAGAGCAGCCTGATAACAAAGAGTTACAATATCCAGCCTGAAGTAACAAATGCGTGTGACTAGTTTTTTCTGCATCCGCTTGAGAGACAATGCGTTTAATATTTATTAATCTACTTAAGAGAAAACAAAAACCTAACCCCTATATTGGGACCAAAAGAAGCCTTTTAAAAATAAAGCAGCTTAATCGGAAGATGTGCTCCATATGAAACCGATCAGGGCATCGTGTGAGCATATGTTTCATTTGCCTCAGTAGTACTGCAAATTGGTTTAGAGAGCTCTTAAGGAAGTGATCATGCCTGTCAGTCGGGGAATACAAAAAAATAAAAATTCCTTTTACCTGCATTCCACCTGCACCTGCATTCCACTAGAGGAGGCAGGAGATGTTGTTTTGAGATGTATATCAAAATGGTCAACATGTGTGGCAAACCGAGACATATAAAGTGGAGAATATGTTCTTTTGTAATCTGGGCAACAAGGTCCTTTAAGATGTTTTTTGCCTACGCAACAGGTACAACCTTACTGTAGAGGTAACCGCTCTCCCTCACTGTGCTTCTACTAGGGGTGGCTTAGCTTTGCACACAGATGGAACAAAGGAACAGAAAACGAGACAAGACAGTACACTGGATCTTTGGGTTTCCTCCCAGACTGCCAAAAAAACCTTGTTGGCCGATGTGTAGTAGTAATAATAATAATAATATAATAATAATAATAATAATAATAATAATAATAATAATAATAAATAAAAAAAGAGCAGGTCCACATTTCTTTTTAAAACTTTTAATGCTTAGGAAAAGAGTGGTAAACATCAAATTAATGTTAATTTTTAATAGATTTAATTTCCAATTGATGATGACAATATCAGTCATCACTGATGAAAAAGGTTCCTTCTCTCACTTCACTTGGAGCTTTTGGCTTACTTGGTATGAGGAAGCATTTAGATTTGTTTCAATCTAATACCTGTAACTGGTCAAACAACAGATTTATGGGACTGGCCAGCTATTTGCTGCTGTTATAAGCTTTGTTGCGGCCCAGCAGTTTCGGATGTCATTACAACAAAAGAAGCAGTATGAACAGGTAATTTGGCGTATTTTGTATAATTTAAATATATTTGTATCGTTATTTTCAAATTGCTGGCATAAGCATATGATGATCTCGAATATTTCAATGGATTAAGTAATTAAGTTTATTTTATTTAGTATTAGTTAACAGCTAAAAGAAAATAACTTCAATAAAAGCAACAAATTTCCCAAGATTTTTTTTTATTCTTATCATTATTAGGTCAGACACAAGGTGAGTTTCTAATTTTTGTTTATTTTAATTTCTTTTTTAAGTTAATTTGTTAATCTGGTCAGCAGGTTTGAATTTTGAGCTTTGAAGAATGGAAAATCAAATCATGTTGCCTGTGCTGCTTTTGGGGATGATAATAAGTCAAATTCAACTTTAAGTACTTTGATGCATATTAAAATCAATAAATGTTTTTGTTTTGATGTTTGTGGTTTTCATAGTAGTTGACAGTTACAGTTGTTTTATTGTCTAAATGACATTTTTTCTTTTTACATTATTGTTTGATTGTTTGTTTTTTGTTTTTCAGCAGAAATTAGTAAAAAATTGTAAAAAAAAAAATTCTCTCTGCTTTTCAGCACAAATTCTAAAGTTTTGAAATATGCAGATGTGAAAAATACCTAGAGTGGACCAGTAGAAGAATAACATTAGTACAGCAAAGAGCACGCAAATACATGTATGATTTGGCGGTTTATCCCAGGCCAGTCTACAGTGCCAAAGAATGATGTTCAGATAGTATAACAAAAGCTAGGGTGTGGATGATGTACTTCCCGCGTATCACATCCTACACCCTCAAAGTATTTCCTAGTAGTCTGATTTGTTTTTTTTTTTTCATACGTAAAGCAGAAACTTCACACCTAAGGCATTACTTTTGAATCAACATTTTTTGGGGGATTAGTTGGTTAATATAACCACTAATTAATATATTTGTTCTATTATTAGGTCAAATTATTTATCCAAACTAGGCCTGTCAAGTGATTAAAAAAAAAAATCTAATTAATTATAGGGTCTGTGATTTTAATAACAATAAAAATTAAAAAAATCAGTGAAAATCTAACATATTCAAACATGTTCAAATCAAACAGAATTAGCAGCTGAATAAATCAATGAAAAATAGACATTTATAAACAATAATAAAACTAACATTCATATGCAAAACAAAAAAGAGTTTCACTGTTCATATTCAGTACGAGCATCTCAGGACAAAACCTCTAACCTCATTCTGACAACAGAGTACAGTCTCTTTGAACTCTGTAAAACCTCTGCCTGTCCTCTAACACTGACATGAGCCGCAGTCCATTTAAATGAGTGAGTTTGTTAATCAGTCCTTAGTAGACTTCATCAGTCTGCATCTGAATGCGGCTTGGGTAGGTTGGCCTGCTTACGCATCAGGTGTTGCGCGCTCACTGCCTCCATCATAGCAGAGCAGGTGTGGCGGAGCGTACACCTGACTTAATTAATCGAAATTTAATTTGACACCCTAAAAAAAAAACACAAAAAAAAAACATTTTCACACTGTTGAATGTCAGTTAAAGCCTTTTTTCTCCACTAGTAAATGTATAAAAGTAATAAATGTTTTGTCTTGTTGACATTAGTGTTCTTCCAGATTTTTTGTCCAATTATATGTGTGTTGATTGTTTTTCTACAGTAGGCACAGTGACTCCTCAGACTTCAGGTAAGTGACACTTAATTAAACATAATAAACAACTTGGGAATGTTGGATTGTTGTGATCATTATCTTTAGTCAGGTCAACCATTTCTATATGGAGAACTGGTATTCATAAGGAAGTTACACTTTGAATGGTTATCGTGATTTATTTAATCTTAAAGATAGATAAAGATAATTACTGGCATGTATTTCTTACAGTGTGGGTAAAGGAAATAAAAAAAAGCATTTTCAGACGGATGAATGGATAAAACAATACATGTTTTGTCCTTGGAAATATAAATACTTATAGAAGGATTCACATGCACATAAGCAGAGAATAGATGCAGTTTATTATTTCATGCCAGTGTGGCAGTGCCAAAAAGAATGGTGTTCACATAGCCAAGCAAACAAAGGGTGTGGATGATGGGAGAAAACCTAAGTGTTTGCTTTCAGGACCCTGCTCAATGTTCATACTTTAAGAGTAACCTGTAGACCAAAGACAGTCTCACTGCCCCCCTCTGGTTGTGGAACAGCACCCAATGTTACTTTTAATAAACTCAATTACATAAGAAACGACTGTTTGGGCCAATTATGTACCACTCATTAACTGAATTTTTCTATTTATTAGCATGACAATTAAATTATTAATCCATACTTACCTTTATAAACTTGTCTTTTCTTTATTATATTTTATTAATTCCATCCTTCAGAGGCGGTGGTGAAGCTTGTTCCCGGGCTCTGCACATGGTGTTATTGTATTTATTGACCGGCCCTTTAGTTGTGCCTGTTCAGAAGGATTTGATCAGACTGCAGATTTTGAGGGCTTATAGTCTGATCTAGAAATAACAAAAAACAGTGTGCAACAATGCATTTGCCAGTAAGCCCATATGGATGATCTGGGCTGCCCCCCCAACCCTTAAGGAGTAGTATTAATGATTATATATATTGTGAATTATATTATAAATAATATTCACTTGTATCTTAAGCCTAAGGTTATCCATACAGTAGGTGAACACATACTACTTTTTTGTTCCCTACCGTTGTTTTTGAGGCCCCTCTTACCCAATACTGGAACTACAAGTTCTCGATAGATGATGGAAGTTCTCCACGGATTAACCTCAGCGTTCATTTTCTTTCTTTTTGGACAGACGTATAATCAGATTTATGTATGTACAAATATTTTAAAGGTGTTAAAAATTCTGTTTTGTGAAGCATTTTACATAGATGGATATTACAGAGGTACTGGAACAAGTTGTCATTCAATATTTAGATGTCTATAATATCAAAAACTCCTACATAGTATAAAACTGTTTGTTATTATTTCCAGGTCAAACCCAATGGACACTTG
Organism: Larimichthys crocea; assembly: GCF_000972845.2. Taxonomy (NCBI): domain Eukaryota; kingdom Metazoa; phylum Chordata; class Actinopteri; family Sciaenidae; genus Larimichthys; species Larimichthys crocea. Next base: position 19,691,246 of record NC_040026.1, read on the forward strand.
ACCTTTAACTCACCTACATGGTCCAGTTACTCACCAAGAGGTTTCCACTGCATGGACCAGAGATGTCATCGCTCCACTCTGGGTAGATTTAGACAACAGAGCAAATGGTCAGGTCTACTACAGCCAATACACCGTGGAAGTGTCCTCCAACAAGCTACAACAAGATATTAATAGATACTTCCCAGGGTTTGACTTCAATGCCAACTGGGTCTTTGTTGCAACAGGGTATGAAGTGGCCTACTTTTCTCCAACAATGGAACGAAGTAGTCATATGTTGTAGATGGGAAAACATAATATGGATGTGAGCTTATGTGTTTGCTTTAAAAATCAAGGAATTTATTTTTTTTCCATCGAACAACATCCAGGCCTGTCTGATCTCGGTGCCATACTCGTTTGTGCTGATTAACTATGGCGTAATAGCTCCATCAAAAGTAGATCATCAGGTTAGTGCCATTAGAATATATTCTGTGATAACATGTATAACATAAACATTTTGTTTTCCTAAGTTTTTATTTCAAATTCATTTTTATCTGTGTGACATGTATTTCAGGCTGGATTGACACAGTCAACTCTAGACAACATTTTCCATCCCTGGATCCTTACAACAAGCATGCAAGTGGCATAACTCTGCCTTCCGTCTGGGGCACAATGTCATGTACGCGGGCGCTGGGCTTTCCCCCACGGACCATGGAGCAAGAGGCTGCCCTATCAATGTAAGGCCAAGAACCATAGGGTGTTCATAGTAGGTGCTTTCTTTTATGCACGTGACCACAATTTGTAAAGACATTGGCAAGTTTGACAATAATTTGTGCTTGTTGTTGAACATAGATATTTACAATGCTGCTGAACAGCTATTTATATCGCATATGATGGACAAATAAAGAAGAAACAAGTATTTATTTTGGTTATATATTTTTAATTTATAATTTAATTATATTGCAAAACTTCCCCGGAGTTTCTGTGCTCTGTCGTCCAGCAGGTTCTCGTGGATCGTGGCTGCTGTTGTGATCCTGCACGACGTCCACTACGCATATTATTACTGTCATTATTGCTACCATATCTGCTACTGTGGTCATTTTATCATTCATTGTGATTGTACAATATGTTTGTGTTGATTTGTCCTGTACACGTGACATCCATTGCACGTCTGTCCGTCCTGGGAGAGGGATCCCTCCTCTGTGGCTCTTCCTGAGGTTTCTTCCACCTTTTTCCCTGTTAAAGGTTTTTTGTGGGCAAGTTTTTCCTCACTCGAACCGAGGGTCTAAAGACAGAGGGTGTCACTCCCTGTACAGATTGTAAAGCCCTCTGAGGCAAATGTACCTTGTGACTTTGGGCTATACAAATAAAATTGATTTGATTTGATTTAAAAAAGTCTTGGTTTGTTGCTGTTGGCTGGACTACAAAATACTTGGGGCTGAGCCCAGATTCAGACTTAGTCATGATTTTATTGACTATGTGTATATCAGGGGTCTCCAAACTACGGCCCGTGGCTGTGGCCCACTCAACGATCCCAAACAATCCCTCTAAACATGGCCTATTTTTCGAAACTGCATTTTCCTATTATAAAATATCCACACTTAACGATTAAGCTTGGCATTCTAATTAAAATCGACCTTATTTACGAACTATTTAGCTAATTTTCATCCCTTCACACAATGGTGTATTCCGACGTGACTTTGCTCGTGATCAACTTCCGCGCAGTCTGCCCGGGGGATTCAACTCGGCGGGTCAGGGACGGCCGCATGGTGCAGGAGGATCCCCTCGTGGGACCTCTCCCCTGCGCTGGCTGGTGTATATGAATATTCCAACCATTAAAATGTCTCAAACCAAAATGAGTGTCATATTAGATTCCTCCTAAAATTATTACGAGGTCTAGATGATGGAAAGTCTGTTTCTGTTTCTCTCTCAAACCATCGGACACAAATCAAATTAAACCTCTTTACATGAAATAAACAAAGTCAGAATACACACATAGGTAGATTATCAGAGTTTAGTCCGTGAAGCCACCTGGATAGTCTCAGTTTCAGAGACATTTCAGGCTGTCTGTGGGGATCGGACTGTGTCTGATTGGATTGTAGAGCATGTTGTGAGGGCATGTTGTGTTGTTGGATCTGGATCAACTTCTCTTCAAGTAAAATACACATAGGGGATGGCACAGTCGGGGAGGGGCAATTCCGAAAACACATAAGATCCCCTGGTCAAACTTGTTCTGTGAAAAAAGAAAAGAGTTTACAGTAATAAAGCACACTGATGATACAATCTCTGTTTTTTAGTGTTGACTGAAAGCTGCAGTCGTTCATACAGTCCTTCACACTGACAAACCACATATCTGTAGAGTGACATTAGGGTTCATTAGCAAAGGAACTCGTCATTTGTGCCTGTACTCTCTCTCTCTCTCTCTCTGCCTGGCCTGTTTCTAGCTATTCGGGGGCCCCTATTTAGTCAAACTCTGAGGGAGAGATTGCTGTTCTTTTCCGATGCTCTGTGGCAATGCAGCAGTCTGATACATTTTAAGAAAGAAAACAGGTTGGAGTACATTAATAAATGCAACAGATGCAAAATGTTCCTGAAAAGAAAAAGAAAAAAAAAAGAATAGTTATACAGTCATGTTGCTGCTTGCTTGTCAGGAACTTCTAAAGTCTCATATATTCACACATATGTCAAGTAATTATCTGTATCCATTGCAGTGGTTTGAAGTTATGAATCACAAACACAATGCAAGAGTTGAACAAGGATTCTGTTACAGCTTACAGTCAAAAGTCAAAAGATCTGATATCTTATATCATGCACTTATTCTGTGTGCAGTAAAAACTATACTGGTTACCGTTTAACATTTAATCTATAACATTGTGATATATATGCAACATTTATTCTATGCTCAGTGCTAATGATGGTGTAGTTTTAGACCAGCAGGCTCGCTCCTAGGAGGATCACAGGGAATTTTTTACCTGTAACGTCAACATCGGGTTTTTCGCCCTTGTCTGCTGGAGTCTCAAAAATGTGTATTTCATGGTTTAGAAACCCTGAAAGGAGGGAATATGTAGTGTCAAAAAAAGTCCAAGGAATAAAGTGTTATTTTATGGTTAACATCACATCCTGTTTTTGTCCTGGCAAAAAGAACTTCCCAGGACTTTACCTCTTGACTTAATCTGATCGTGTTCACCTAAATGACAGGAAGACAACATAAAAAGAAATCAGATAGATGAGATATTAATGTCTTCTTTTAGAATGAAATAAAGGTCCACAGTGTGCCAAGTCACGTAGAAAGAGAGAGAGTAATAACAGGAGGTTGCTGTTAGTTAGCGGGGACCCTGGAACCTGCAAGTCTAGGACAGCACATGTCATTTGCATTCTGTAATTGTATTATTCTGAGTTTGTGATAAACTTATATTATATAAAAGAGTACCTATCTCCAGACTGATCGCTGCAGCTACTACAGACTGTAAAAAGTTTCCAGACTGATCGCTGCAGCTACTACAGACTGTAAAAAGTTTGTGATCACTTATTTTTCCAGCAATGACTGCAAAATACGAACCCTGCTTATATACGTACATGTAAATGTGGATATAAATTTGATACACTTCCACAATTAGGCATGGCAAAACCAAACAAGTTCCTTTATATAGCATAATTTCTAAAAATTGCACAAAATTGCACATTGAGTGTATTCAAACTCAATAGGAACCAGACGTAATGTGCAAAAGGAAGTGCATTCCTTAGCAATACAAGTATATTCAGTGCTACAGTACATGTACATGCATACAAATTTGATGTCAAGACATAAAGACTGAAATTAAAAGAGATTATAAAAGAATATGTTCTATGTATCCATATGCCACAAAGAAATATTTCTTGAAATACTGATTCTGAATATGTGTTGTCATGTATCCAGGCAACATCTCATTCATACAAACAAATACAAATGGATTCACAAGGAAATTAATGTCCATTAACGCAGCCAAAATGTTCGTGAAGTCAACGATTGTCTCCCACATCACATACTGGCTGACAATGAGGGGGCCATCAATAAATCCACACTAAAGCAAATGCAGTACAAACATCTAATAGAAACCCTGGAGAAGAAGACACATGGATACCATCAATGCCGTGTATGGGAGAACAGGGTTAAATACAGTAGACTGAAAACTTGTTACTCCCAGAAGATCCTTTGTACAGTTTTTCTGTCTGTTGGAGTCTCCCAGGATTAGAACAATTTACCCCAACACATACGTTGCCAACTACCAATCCTTCTGGTTCATGAGAAATCAAACTTGTGAACACTAAAACAGTGATGTGTTGCCTAGTAGCACTTGCTTATCTTGGTCTCTGTGCATGGTATTCGCATTTCAATAGGTCTAAGATGCTACAGATTGATGTCATGATACCGTTGATTCTTTCTGTCTATGTAGTGCAGGCTCTGTTTCTATCAACCTGTCCTCGGCCTTTTGTTTGCGTATGTACGTCTATCTTCGTTAGTTCAGCATCGAAGCTTGGCTGGTCAGTTATCTTATTTAAAAACATCTTGCACTTATTCCAGAGTTCTACATTTTATTCTTTTTACCGTCTATTTCGTTATAGATTAAGTTACAAACATAAGTTACAAGTGCGACTAAATAAACACAATTTATTTCGTGCTGCAGTTAAATCTTGAGAATGTGTTTACCTTGACAATATGACACAGTGAAAATGAAAGCATGGCTTACTGGAAAAATCAACAATCTGGAGAATGCTTATGACATTTAAAGCACTGGCGTGACAGATCAAGGATCAAGGAGTGGTGCAGTAGCATCACAATATGCACAACACATCTATCTTAATGACTGTCACTTATCTTGCGGTACATCTCATTAAATGATCCAGATTAATTCCTTGTCAAGTCAGATTAATTACATTTTTTTTAATCAGCCTTTAAAGCTTAAAGTTAGCAATGTCATACATCCAGAGATAAAGTAGGAATGTGCAACAAAAATAAATAAAAGCCGCACTGAAAGATGGACTGACATGTAGAAGCAGTAAGATTTTCAGTCCCGTAAACTTCTTCACTTGTTTTGTTAGGACAGATTGTACACCCTGATAGACGTCTCTCTAGATTTATTTTAGTTGATTTTTTCTATTTAAAAAGAGTTTACAGTAATAAAGCACACTGATGATATACACCTCAGTTTATTAGTGTTGACTGGAAGCTGCAGTCGTTCATACAGTCCTTCACACTGACAAACCACATATCTGTAGAGTGACATTAGGGTTCATTAGCAAAGGAACTTGTCACGCTATTCTGGGGCCCCTATTTAGTCAAACTCTGAGGGAGCGATTGCTGTTCTTTTCTGATGCTCTGTGGCAATGCAGCAGTCTGTTACATTTTAAGAAAGAAAACAGGCTGGAGTACATTAATAAATGCAACAGATGCAGCATGTTCCTCAAAAGAAAAAGAATAAAAATATATAGTAAGAATAGTTATACAGTCATGTTGCTGCTTGTGCAAAAGGAAGTGCGTTCCTTAGCAATACAAGTATATTCAGTGCTACAGTACATGTACAAGCATACAAATTTGATGTCAAGACATAAAGTCTGAAATTAAAAGAGATTATAAAAGAATATGTTCTATGTATCCATATGCCACAAAGAAATATTTCTTGAAATACTGATTCTGAATATGTGCTGTCATGTATCCAGGCAACATCTCATTCATACAAACAAATACAAATGGATTCACAAGGAAATGAATGTCCATTAACGCAGCCAAAATGTCGCACTTTCTTATCTTGGTCTCTGTGCATGGTATTCGCACTTCAATAGGTCTAAGATGCTACAGATTGATGTCATGATACTGTTGATTCTTTCTGTCTATGTAGTGCAGGCTCTGTTTCTATCAACCTGTCCTCGGCCTTTTGTTTGCGTATGTACATGTATCTTTGTTAGTTCAGCATCGAAGCTTGGCTGGTCAGTTATCTTATTTAAAAACATCTTGCACTTATTCCAGAGTTCTACATTTTATTCTTTTTACCGTCTATTTTGTTATAGATTAAGTTTTTATTCATTGGAAACATAAGTTACAAGTGCGACTAAATAAACACAATTTATTTCGTGTTGCAGTTAAATCTTGAGAATGTGTTTACCTTGACAATATGACACTGTGAAAATGAAAGCATGGCTTACTGGAAAAATCACTGTCCCGCACAGAAACAACAATCTGGAGAATGCTTATGACATTTGAAGAACTGGCGTGACAGATCAAGGATCAAGGAGTGGTGCAGTAGCATCACAATATGCACAACACATCTATCTTAATGACTGTCACTTATCTTGCAGTACATCTCATTAAATGATCCAGATTAATTCCTTGTCAAGTCAGATTATTTTAGTTTTTTTTAATCAGCCTTTAAAGCTTAAAGTTAGCAATGGCATACATCCAGAGATAAAGTAGGAATGTGCAACAAAAATAAATAAAAGCCGCACTGAAAGATGGACTGACATGTGGAAGCAGTAAGATTTTCAGTCATGTAAACTTCTTCACTTGTTTTGTTCGGACAGATTGTACACCCTGATAGACGTCTCTCTAGATTTTTATTTTACTTGATTCTTTCTGTTTGAAGTCTTTAAATCTGATTAAAAATCAAACCTATGCTATATGCCCACCCAACGCAGCTACTGCATATAGTCTAAAGGATGTTGCAATGCTACGGGCCGTGGGTACTTTTACCTTTGGCCGGCCGTGCCAACTGGTACAACAGAAATGAAATCACCAGTTTTTAAACTTCTTCTGACCTATTTATAAATTACAAATATATGAAAGTGCCTCCACTTAGCAGAGATATATGAATAACTAGTTTTAAATCCCACAAAGAATTATATTTTTAATTATTATTCCCTTTTATTTTAAAATTACTCAGTACTCAATGTTTCATTGATCTGTTCCACTGAATTCATTTCTAAAATATGATTTTCTACCGAATCTCCAAATTCAAAAGCTCCTAACTTAAAGGCATCAATGGGCAATCACTGGCAATGAGTGGAAGTGGCAAGGCTGATTACCTGAGTAGTACAGGTCTTCATTAAGAGAAGGTGCAGCTGCTGTGGCTGCACACCTGTCTTTGTTTGCACACACACACACACACACACACACACACACACACACACAGTAAGGTGTGGCAGCAGGGTTAGAGACATGACATTTAGCTTATTATTTTTTAATGCTCACTGCCGGTGGCCTCTTCATGTGTCATGAGCAATTAATCAATTGTTTTGTTGTTTTACACTGCGTGAGAACATGGAACGTGAAGTCTGAGTTCTGGTTTGAATGTGGTTTGGCATCAGACATGCATTGCGAGCCAAAGTGAGTGCCAGTGCCAGTGCTTTAAACCAGCGAGCCAAATCTTGATCGGCGATTTAAAAGTGTCTGCTACTGCCGTTTAACGCTCGCTGCTCCATGGGGTTCACCTTTACATCCCACCCCTCTACTTTTCCAATAGGGCTGACACGTTTATAACAACCAATGCAATTAACAAAATGTGAAGGACAAGCACATGCCCTTCGTGCACATTGTATAGTAACAATTTGAATTTTTAATTATCTTTCTTACCACAGTGACAAATACCGGTTTATCCAAGTAGATTTAATTTTCCTGAAACCTGGCAGCGCTCCAATGAGAGAGCTGAAAATGTAGTTTGCTGTTGTAGTGTCTGCCTTCTGTGCAAATGCAAGGGACTCCAAACAGACAGTCCAAATTTCATGACTGACATGATTTTTTCTTTATAAAATATGCTCCAGTCTCACCAGAATAAGTGGAATAGTTGTGGTTGGTCATGGTTGATGTGTGACTTAGTGCTGTAAAGCGTGATGCACTTTTCGTGGGAGAGTATCTCTGCAGTATCAATTCTTAATCACTAGATGTCACTGTTACAAGTAAATCTACATATTGTTCTTGTAAATCACACCCAACAAGAACCCAACAACTTTCAGCTGTGGCAATCTCTGACTTATTCCAGAGACATCGGTGTCTACCAACCTGGCTCTGCCATCTGGAAGTGCTCTGAAAAATTATAGAGCACAGTCTGATCTGCTGAGCAGCTGCACAGTCGTTAAGGTCACCTGAGGTCTGGTGTGAACGATAGTCGATAAGCCCACCTGGATGAGGGTCAGTGTGACCTTGGCGCCACAATGTCACTTCTGGATAATATGAATAATAAAAAAATTGATTTTTTAAAATAAAATGTAAGAGCATCAAAATGATTTAAAATCTGTTTTTTTTTTTTTAAATGTTGGAATACACAATGTGGCTTTAATAAGGAACCAAAGTATTGGGAATATTGACCTGATGATGAATGCTGAAAGCCTATCACTGTCTGGGATGGCACATACTTCCTTTGTGGTGAAAAGAAAATCAGCCTTATTATATAAAAATTAAAAACAATAATGACTAATTAGATATTGAAAATTAATTCAGACTGTCAATTATCCAGAGTTGCGGTCGAGTTCATTGCAATATATTTTATTTTGTTTGGATAAATGATAAAAAAAACACTCAGATAGGGTATTTTCCAAATTGGATTGACACTGTGATGAGGTAGGCCAACTCTTTGAGCGTTATTTCCTTCTGCAGGTAATTGGTTTAAAAGACAGAAAGTTCTGTACTTTCACTTTAACTTAAAAAATTCCCATCTTGATCCCAGGGGGTGGAAGAGGCCTTAGGCTGCAGCACAATGATCTTCATCACAGTAGAGTTAGCGGTGTCAGAGTGCATTATACTGTGAAGGACCGTGCTGATTTCTAATTTCAGATATAGCATCAGAGATTTCAGGTTTTTAAAAGAACCTTTTTAAAAGACAAGCACACACACATTCTTGTTTTTGGTCACTTGGGGTGACTGTATATTTTGCATGGACGTGTCCTCGCATGTCTGTATGTTCATCATGTATACGTGGATATAACAGTAGCTATGCATGTATACAATGTATATGATAAACTATATTTGACAGTGGTGATATGTGCATGTAAGCAGTATTTATGTGCCGCATGTATGCCTTTAATGAAGATGTTTGACGGTTAATAATGGGGAGGGGGAAAGAAACGAACCAGGGGACTTGCGTTAAGAATACTAGAGTAGTTAAGAATAATTTTACGTGCTTAAACCACTTGGCCACCAGGTAATTCACTTTTCTCTTCATAATTTATGTTGACAATTTAACTGATCTAACCTTAAATCTGTCCACATACTTAATTGCAACCACAGAAGCAGGTCCTGGAATAACTGGTTGGGAACCACTGCCTTGAGATAAAATCAGAAAATGGGTTGGTCATTTAGTCATTTAGCCCAGCCCTTTCTCAATGTGAGGCCAGATTTAAGCACAGACTGAGCATTGATGCACATTTGCTGTGAAGACCTCGCACAGCCTTTGGATTCTCACTGGTCCTGAAATCACGATGCTTGCTGGATTCCTCTTCCTGCTGCTCATCACAGGTAAGGTTTCTCTTATCCTCATAGTGTCCTTGTTGCTCTGGATAATCCACAAACCTCAACGTGCTTTCATTTGAATTCATTTCTACCATGACAAATGCTTAGAGTTAAATCTAAGGCTAATCAAGAGGAACGCGGACACACAATTTTATAAATGTTATGCTTAATTTCTATCCAGCTCAATTGTTTTGGGTGAGAGGGTGATATCTCAAAACCTGGACACATAAACTAAAAACTATCTGCAACAACTGGAGGCTGAGTGAGAAATGTGTTATCTTTTTTTTTAAATACACTCAATTGCCACTTTGTTTACTTAAAGTAATGCAGTCTGAAAGGTCTACAATAAATCCTATCTTTATGAACGTTATAATGTTCAATTTTTACTACTACTAATTATAATTACTTTATTTACAAGCACAATGAGCCCAAACAAAATTAATATTAGTGATTTTAAAGAAGCTACTGACTCTACCAGCTTTATCTCTTTAGGCAAATTGTCCAAAGATGGTAAAAGCATGGTCATCTTTAGATTTAAGCCTCGGGTATAATGCAAGATGTTAATATTTATCCTCATTCTGAGTCATGTTTTCAGAATGCTTCTGGTCAGGATTTTATCAGCATGCATTTGGTGGTATACTGTATATCTGATGGATCTCAAATGGAGAACCTAATTAGATTCAGTGCACTGTAAAAATACACAACACACATTAAAATCACTTAGTGGAGTAGAGCTAGTCCACATAACTTCCAACACCCATCTCATGATGTCCTTTGTAACCACAATCATTCCATGTAACTGCATATATTTATGAGCTGGATTAATGTGGTCATAAACCAAAGTATTGGAGAAATTGTTTTCTTTTACTCTCATTCTTTTTTTATTATTATTATTTCCCAGTGCATTATTTCTTTATTGGATAGAGGTAGTGAGGACAGGAAATGGAAGAGCAAAACAACAAAGAGATGCTTGGTTATAATTTCAAAGTAAAATTACTATTCAAAAGTAAAAAAAAGAAGAACGTCACATTTCCTGATTTCAGTTGTTTCAAGAGTCTCTCACAGATAATGTTTTTTTATTTTTTTATTTTTGTAGATGGGGTGTCATCTGAGCGTAACTGCAGTTATCAGGATGTTGTAGACTACTTGAATTTGACCAACAACAAAGATCTGTTCTCTTTGACCCGGCCTGTTAAAAACTACAAACAGCCCACAGAGGTAACTCTGGATGTACTACTCTATGGCATTCTAGATGTGGTAAGTTTATGCTTTTAGTTATAAATTTTATTTAGCTGTTTTTCATTCAAATGCATTTTAAGAATGCCTATACATATTTTGTGCATCGTTGGTCCACTAAGAGTTTTCTAGTTTAGACTTTACATGTATTACGTACTCATGTGCTGTTTTTTGCTCATAATATCTCATGCACGCAGTTCAAAGCTGTGTCAGTAACTTGTATTAATACTGAATTTGCAAATATTTTTAACACATATTTCTTTTTTATAGCATGAGAAAGACCAGAAATTGGTTTCTTATGTTTGGATTGATATGGTGAGTTTACTCCAAGAAAGAAAGTATATTTTTCTTCCAACTCCAATTTATTTTTGTTAGATGCATTCTTTCTCCTTGTTTGTATTCTGTAGTGGTGGAAGAATGAGTTCATTGCTTGGGATCCTGAAGAATTCTGCGGTATTAAGAGTTTTTCTTTTCCTGCTGAATTTTTGTGGAAGCCGGATATAACTATTCATGAGATGTAAGTCTGTGTCACACTCTCACACACCAGACAATGCAATCATCAAGCAGATTTGTAATATTATAATCCATATGTGGTTTGTGTTTTTATTAAATTTCCATAATGTGTAAAGGACAAGTTTGCGCAGGGGTTACCAAATGATTAGGACAGATCATATGTTGTTGCAACATGCAGTTAACCTTTGTCTTATTATTAAAAAATGTTGTTAAGCCTTATTTTATTTAAAAACTGAGTTTGACTGACTCAGGTTATGTTGGACAGTATAATAGATTATGCATAGAATATGTGTATGTGTTCTCATACAGGACAGAAAAAGACAAGGGCCCTCGCAGTCCTTATCTCATTGTTGAAAACACCGGTGACGTTGTACTTACAGATGACCAGGTGCTGTCCACCACCTGCAGTATGCATGTTCACAAATTCCCCTTTGATATTCAGAGCTGCAGTCTTACCTTCAAGTCTATTGTACACACTGGTGAGCCTGTTTCTGTGTTCTCATGTCTATTTGAATGTATGTGCTTTGATGGCCTTTACAGTTTCTCATCTGAAAAAACACTTACTATAAAGTCCTTCTTTGTCTATCTGCAATTAACTCACAGTTTTATTTTTATCTCCCACCTCAGTCAACGAAATATTGCTTGTTAAGTATCACGACTCTAAAAAGACCACAGAGTTCACTCACCAGTTGATTCAGACCCAGTACGAGTGGCTGTTCATTGACATGAGAGTCACCAACACATGTATCAACCAGTTTGACTTCCAACAAAGCACAATTGTTTACACAGTAAGTATTTATTCTTCCCAAAGAGTCACTTTACTTTGGGTATATTTTACTGGTTGTTTTCCTGAGCAGAAATCCGGATATCGAATGTCTAACATTCCTCTTTCACTACTTCTTTTTACCAAAGTAAAGTGACTTCTTGAGTGCTCTTTGCACCACTGTAGATGTCAGCAGGTTAGAACAGATTATCTTGTTGTTGCAACCTGTCTACCTGTAGTACCTGTAGTTGCTTCAGTTTAGCCTTTGTTAAATGTCAAGGTCAACCACCTGACACTGACATAATTTCACAGATCACCATGGGGAGGAAGTCTGCACTTTACATCGTCAACTTCTTGCTGCCCGTCATGTTCTTCTTGATTCTGGACTTGGCCTCCTTCCTGATCTCGGACAGCGGGGGCGAGAAGGTCGGCTTCAAAATCACTTTGCTGCTCGCTGTCACGGTGTTACAACTTATCCTGAATGAAATTCTGCCTGCCTCGTCAAACACGATTCCACTTATATGTAAATAAACTCAAGCTTTTACTTGACTGCATCTCATATGAGCAGGAACAGCACATTCTGAGTTATTCGTCCACATTAGTGACACTGCATTCTCTATTTAGCTCTCTACTGTGTTGGGATCTTTGGCCTGATGATGCTGAGCCTGCTGGAGACGATTTTGGTGTTGTATCTATCGAATAAAGATGCTGCATCCCAAGACAACGAGGCAAATCAGGACAAAGGGCAGAGTGAGGACGGTGGGGACAAACCCAACTACAGAAACGTTTTTACAGATAAGATTCACTACAACAATTAGAGAAGTTTGTATATATATTAATAATCTGTGGTTCGATATCTGGTCAATTCATGAAGCGGCATACAAGTTACACCAGATGTTCGCTGATAGTTACTTTATGAATTCTCTGCAACAGCCACATGTACAACTAATAAAACAAAATGTTTAATTGTATTATTCTGAATATGCACAAGCCATATTTTGTGTCTAATGCATTTTTTCAGACTCCATGAAATGTATGAAAACCACCTCTTGTGGGCGTCCTGATGAATCAACAGTTGAAATGCTATCGGTGGCCAAAGAGGTTAGGATTGAGTTTCACTTTTTAAAACCACTTTTTTTTCTACAAATTTAGAAACACATAAGAACTGTTCTCACCCACAGAAATATTATAATACTACAATAATAATACAATAATAATAATACACGTTATGTTTTTGTGTTGCTCATTGTCAAATGTTGCAGCTGTATTATAAGCATGCTATTAAACCACAATTTATTACACTGGTTTTTCAGGAAAGCAACAGCCAATTGAGGGTGGAGTCCCATGACTTTTTTTCAGGAAAGCAACAGCCAATTGAGGGTGGAGTCCCATGACTTTGAAAAACTCTCAGATGAGCTGATGGAGGCGCTGAAAACACTGACTGTGGTCCTCAACAACAAGAAGGAAGAGCAGAAGCCTGGCTACTGGACCAGAATGGCTAAAACAATCAACAAAGTTTTCTTCATTTGCTATGTCATAGCTACCACTGCGTTTTTAAAGAGTATGTTTTCCGATTGGATTGCTGAATAAAAAAATAATAGTGTTGAATAATCAAACATAGTGTAGGATTGAGTCATAGTTATCAGAAGTTGCACCCAAACTTTATTCACTAAGTTGTGTCACTAACCAACTAACTAAAACTAACTAAACTAAACTAACTAACTAAAATAAAACCAGTCCTTCATAGACAGCACTTTGAGACAGTAATCCACGCCTTTGTGACCACTCGGCTGGATTACTGCAATGCACTTTATTTGGGGGTTAGTGAGTCCTCGATTAGTCGTCTTCAGCTGGTACAAAATGCTGCTGCACATCTTTTAACTGGCACAAGCAAATTTGAGCACATTTTCTTTCTATTACACACTTGATGTTTTGTTGTGTTTCTATAGTGTTATTTATTGTGTTCTATCGTATTGTGCAGCCCTTTGGAAACCCTGTGTTTGCTAAAATCGTGCTATATAAATAAAGTGGATTGGATTAACCACACATCTGACACTGTCACTGACCTGGCCTAGATACCTCGCCATTGAATACCTCCTCTTCATGTGTGAGATTTCCAACAATAACAATATTTGTCAATGAGAAGTAGTTCAGTAAAACTATAAAGTTTATTTCACTTCTTGCATGAATAATACCCTGCATGAAACAACACAATGCACATTTTGTAGCCCATTTTCTGAACACTGTAGTTTTACCATAGACCACATCAGTACCATCCATCGTCACATAATGAAGTAGACTAGTTTACAGTAAGTGCAGTCGGATTCCTTGGCCTCATGACGCATGACTTCTGATACTCCAAGCATGTAGAAGGAGCCATGTTGTTTATTCAACTATTTACGTCTGCATTTGAGTTTACTTCTTGAACTCAATCATTTCATCCTCCCAAGACCACAAGCACGTGCAATCTGAGCAAACAATCTCAAACACATTAAGTAGCATTATGGTAAATGGACTGTACTCCTCCGACCACTCAAAGCGCTTTCACGAAAAACTGTAAACAAGGGGTGGAGGCGACAGGAGGATTGCTCGATGTTACTGAAGTGGAAATAACTGGTGACCGCCCAAGACTGGCAGGATTCAGATATCTCAACAGCACATCTGAAGAGAGAAGAGGAGTGTGTGAAACTGTTGGGTGTTACAGTCCAATGATAAAAAAACATGATACCAAGAATAAAATGAAACGAAAACCTAAGAGAGGCATGATTTCCCCTATTCTGTACATGTATCATATACAATGAAAATAAAATGGCAACAAGACTTTTCTGATTCTGATTCTGATTTATGTCTTTATTGAAGATTTGACGGGCAATAAAGGAAAGGGGAAAGGAATCAAACCAAGGATGTTTACAATACATGGTATGTGCTTAAATCAGTAGGCCAACACTTAACCAAATTATAATGTATGTTCTCTAATTAACTGATCTAACACTCTTTCCAGATACTCTACTGCATCCTCAGCCGTATTCTCTGGGGAATATCTGGTTAGGAACAACTGCCTTAGACTACTCAAATAAAGATTTTAAAAAATAGGTTTATTGGGGTCATTAAGGTTGCCTAGCCCTCTCTCAATGTAAGGTGATATTTCAGTACAGACTGCACATTTGCTGTGAACACCTCACACAGACTTTGGATTCTCACTGGTCCTGAACTCACGATGCTTGCTGGATTCCTCTTCCTGCTGCCTCTCACAGGTAAGGTTTCTCTCATCCTCATAGTGTCCCTGATGCTCTGGATAATCCATAGACTTTACTGTCGGGGCGGCACCAGAGAAATTTGATTGCAGGTGCTATGGTGGCTCCAACGGATGGGGTGCTCCTAGAAATACACCCCCCCCCCACCCCTCTCTCAGTGCAATAACTGATATGGTCAGTTATAGTGATCAGCTATTGCACTGCCAGATGAACATATCTACATTATTATATTATTATTATATTATTATTATTATTATTAATTATCATTATATTATTATTATATTATATATGTTTTGTTTACATCACTCTGGCATGCTATGCCTTTAATTGAATTGCTGAATGAATGAAAGTGTGTAACTTGTTTATAGAGTAATCATGTGTCTTTTCAGTTTCCTTTTTAGTCGATTAATGTTTGTTGTCTTGTCATGTTTCATCATCATTCCACGGCAATGATCTTGTATGTGACAAATAAAGTCTCTTGAACTCTTGAACTCATGCAAACATTTATTCCATTCCACCACTGTCAGATCACGGGAATCAAACTCAGGCATTTGACATGCACATGAAAAAAGTAATTTTTTTAATAAGTACATTACTTCATCTAGCCACTAGAACAACCAGAACATGCCACATGAGGCATCAACCAAATGAGGCCACCATCTCAAACACAACTGCAGGCCAATAATTTAAAGCATTTTCCGGACAGAAAATACAAAGCGCATGAAATAAAATGTCTTAAATCTTAAATATCTTAATTATTTTATTTAATGAATTTTTATTGGATTTCATTGAGGTGCTGCAAGGGTGCTATGCCACCACTAGGGAGAGCTGTAGCACGGGCAAGTTTCTTCTGTCTGATCACTGTCTGTCATGAACACTCTTTACTGTTTATTCACATGTTTACTAGTATTGATACTTTATGATGGGAGTCATGTACTCAGATTTCTCAGCACAATGGGAGCTTAACCTGTCACCATATATTTACACTTTTTCCTTCTCCTACCAAGGTGTCTTCATGTGGCTGTGTCTGTGTATATATGTCTTGAATGACAAACTAATTCACTAACATGCAAATGTCCTTTTTCATCAGTCCAATTAAGAGCCGAGCTCCATCAGGCCCAGCACCTCGCAAACATTGTTGAAGAAAAAAATAGAAAATGGGTTGGTCATTGGTCAGTTTGCCCAGCCCTCTCTCAATGTGAGGTGATAGTTCAGCACAGACTGGACATTTGCTCCTCGACCTCACACAGACTTTGGATTCTCACTGGTCCTGAACTCACGATGCTTGCTGGATTCCTCTTCTTGCTGCTCCTCACAGGTAAGATTTCTCTCATCCTCACAGTGTACTTGTTGCTCTGGACAATCCTCTTGAATTAATTGAATTGATTAATTGATTGCTTCATGCAGTGCCTCGAGTGTCACAGAAGAATTTCTATGCACCTTAATTATTTTAGGAGAGAGGCAGATAGACGTGAACACATAAACTAACAACTATCTATGTGTTTTTATTATTATCTTTTTATTTTAATGCACTCCATTGCCGGTTTGTTTGCTAAATGTAATGCAGTCTGAAGGGACGGAGGTACCCTGATGGCAAAAGCATGGTCAACTTTAGATTTAAGCTTCAGGAGTAATGCAAGATGTTTTTAATATTTATCCTCATGTTTTCAGAGTGCTGATTGTGGCCATGATTGTATCAGCATGCATTTGGTGGTATACTGTATATCCGATGGATCTCAAATGGAGAACCTAATTAGCACTAACTAGGTTCCAGACTGTAAAAATGTCCACACAAGTCACTTAGTAGAGTAGAGCTAGTCCACTTAGCTGCCATCAACCATCTCATGATGTCCTTTGTAACCGCAGTCACTCCATGTTACTGCATATATTTATGAGCTGGATTAATGTGGCCATAAACCAAAGTATTGGAGAAATTGTTTTCTTTTATTATTTCTTTTTTATATGATTTCTCAGTGCATTATTTCTTTATTAGACAGAGGTTATTAATATTATAATTATTATTACTTATTGGACAGAGGACAGAAAATTGGAGAGCAAAACATAAAAGACGTGCTTGGTTATAATTTCAAAGTAAAATGACTATTTTCAAAAGTAAAAAATAAAGAAACCTCACATTTCCTGATTTCAGTTGTTTAAAGAGTGTCTCATAATTAATGCATCTCGATTTTTTTTTTTTTTGTAGATGGGGTGTCATCTGAGCGTAACTGCAGTTATCAGGATGTTGTAGACTACTTGAACTTGACCAACAACAAAGATCTGTTCTCTTTGACCCGGCCTGTTAAAAACTACAAACAGCCCACAGAGGTAGAGCTAGTTGTAGCACTCTATGGCATTCTCGATGTGGTAAGTTTTTGCCTTCGATCAAAAATTTAATTATTATTTCTTCTGTTGAGGTCATAACATGATCTCACAAGATAGTGTTTGCTGGAAAGTTAGGCCAGGAGCAAGTGCTGCTTATATGTGCTGATGTGTTTTACTCATAATATCTCTGGCAGTTCAAAGCTGTGTCAGTAACTTGTATTAACACTGAATTTGCAAAGATTTTAACACATATTTATTTTTTATAGCGAGAGAAAGACCAGAAATTGGTTCCTTATGTTTGGATTGATATGGTGAGTTTACTGTGAGGAAGGAAGTACCTTTTTCTTAATCTGTTGGGAAACTCCAATTTATTTTGTTTGAATGTATTTCTTCTCCTTTCTCCTTTGCAGTGGTGGAAGAATGAGTTCATTGCTTGGGATCCTGAAGAATTCTGCGGCATTCAGAGTTTTTCTTTTCCTGCTGAATTTTTGTGGAAGCCAGATATAACTATTCATGAGATGTAAGTCTGTGTGAAATACAGTTCAAATCCATAATTACCAAACAAATGACAGAAACTGTGATTATTTTGTACATAGAAGGTATCAGAGTGGGTCATCGTCTGATTCGATTACCGTCTTGCCTAGCTCACTGCTTCTAGTTAGAGGCAGCACTGATGTACCCACAATGTAGCAGGATGTAGAATCACAACATAAATAATAAAGCAGTTGAACACAAAGAAATGTAGAATGAATGTGCACGCTGTGGGGTAGTCCTTGACAAACAGCTGCAGTGCTGATGATCTTGAATGTGGATCCCACCGGGGAAGATAGTGAAAAGTCTGAAAGTCCAGACACAATGACATAGGTATGAAATGGCCTTAGTGACAGGGAATGGATGAACGAATGAGAATCAGATCAAGCAGATTAAATTGGAAGAGATTTGTAACACACACATCAAATCAGGAATACAGCGGTTATATGGTGTGTGTCATATGTGAAATTCAGTTTAAAACAAACAATGTGTGTGTGTTTTCATACAGGACAGAAAAGGACATGGGCCCTCGCAGTCCTTATCTTACTGTTCACAGCGACGGTTACATTGGTACTGCGGATGACAAAGTGCTGATCAGCACCTGCAGGATGCGCATTTTCAAATTCCCCTTTGACATTCAGAGCTGCAACCTCACCTTCAAATCCGTTTCACACACTGGTGAGCCCGTCTGTTTGAGTTTACACATGCCATACGTTCCTTCTTTGTTAACCTGCAAGAAACTCACACTTTTATTTGTTATCTCCCACCTCAGATGACGAAATACATCTTTTACAGCTTTTGAACTCTGAACGTACCACAATGATGAGTGATCATTTGATTCAGACCCAGTACGAGTGGCTCTTCATTAACATGACAGTGGACAACAGAACTGTCAACCAGTTTAACTACACACAAACTCAGATTGTTTACACTGTGAGTATTTATGAATGCAAACACTCAGAGATTGAAAGTATATTTTCCATTTTACCCTTTTGCACAACTCCCGGGGTCATGGAGGTAGACTCCGCCATCTTAAAGAGGCAATTCTTTCACGAAACATGAATTAATGTGTTGGTTTTGCACTGCGGATGTTGACAGGTTGTGGCAAATTATCTTGTTGTTGCAACATATCTGTAGTTGCTTCAGTTTAGCCTTTGTTAAATGTCAAGGTCAACCACCTGACTATTTAAATTCGCAGATCACCATGAGAAGGAGGTCTGCACTTTACATCGTCAACTTCTTGCTGCCCGTCATGTTCTTCTTGATTCTGGACTTGGCCTCCTTCCTGATCTCGGACAGTGGGGGCGAGAAGGTCGGCTTCAAAATCACTGTGCTGCTCGCTGTCACAGTGTTACAACTTATCCTGAATGAAATTCTGCCTGCCACGTCAGACAGGATCCCACTTATATGTAAATAAGCTCAAGCTTTTATTGAACTTGCATGATGCATGAGTTGTTTGTCCACTTTAGTAACTCAGCCTTCTCTCTTTAGCGATCTACTGTCTTGGGATTTTCTCTCTGATGATGCTGAGCCTCCTGGAGACGATTGTCGTGATTCATCTGTTGAATAAAGATGCTGTATCTCGAAACAACGAGGCAGATCAGGACAAAAGCCTGAGTGAGGTCTGTGGGGACAGACAAAGCAAACTCTGCTTCCACAACTGCTTTAGAGGTGGGATTCACTGTAACATTTAGAGAAGTTTGAATATATATTTATGATCTAAAAAGACAGTCAGACATCTGGTCAATTTGCAAAGCAGCGTACAAGATACAACAGATGTTCACAGATGCTGTACATGTACTTATAATACAAAATGGTTATTTGTTTGATTTTGAAGCCATGTTTTTTTTTGTCTACTGCATCTTTTCAGACGCCAAGAAATTGACTCACTCCGCCTCTGCTGTGCCTGAACTGCTGACGAAGGCCAAAGAGGTTAGAATTGAGTTGTACTGAAAATCTAAAAAGGCAATTTTATTTTTTCACGCAAATTTAATTTAATATTTAATATTCAGTTTTCGCCTGCAGAAATATATGTCGATTATGTTGATGTTTCTCAAAAGAAAGTGTGAAAGTGTCTTACTTTAAACAGTGTAGGTTTGGTCTCTAAATTGGTTTGGCACAGCACTGCCTAGAAATTAATATTTTTGAGATTGGTGACTGGCGAAAATATGGACAGATATGGAGACAATTGAGAAAATAATTTGTCCGGGTGACTAGATGATTTGTATGTACATGTGGATTTGGGTGACATATAGCACTGCATGCCTTTATTTATAACAATCATTTGCAGTTTCAGTGGGAATGCATCCAATTTTCTCTTTGTGTGTTTAAAATTAACAGTGGAAATAATGCTACATGTGTAGCAGCTGTATTATAATCATCATTATTAAACCACAGTTTATTACACTACTTTTTCAGGAAAGCAACAGCCAATTGAGCGTGGAGTCAGGTGAGTTGATGGTGGCGCTGAAAACACTGGCTGTGGTCCTCAACAACAGGAAGGAAGAGCAGAAGCCTGGCTACTGGACCAGAATGACTAAAAGAATCAACAAAGTTTTCTTCATTTGCTATGTCATAGCTGACACTCTGTTTTTAATCGTTTTGTTTTCCATTTGGACTAGTGAATAAAATAATAGTGCTAAATAATGAAGCAGGTAAGATGTTAATTTTATTAACCTATTCTGTAACATCATCATTTTTACGATTTAGTGCCACTAGTTTTCAGAGTGCGATACACAATACAAACATTTATAACAACATATCTATGATAATCTAAAGATATAAAATGGGTTTTCATATATATAATATTGTGTTGTTCTTCACATCTTTATCTGCATTACTCTGCTTTATGTATTCACAATCAAATAACAGCCTTCTGTACTGGCTCTGAAGTAATGTATCACTCTTTATACTAGAGAAATAAACCAATTAAACATATTCTCTGTATTGTGTTGTATGTGAGCTGCAGAGTCCGACCACTTTGACATAAGTGTACAAGATCCATTGTTAATATAACTAATGATTCAAACCACTTTAAATGAATACTCAGTGGAGAACTAGCAGCTGATCCACAGTGCTCTCATCTCTTGTGGTTTTAAAGTAATGAATCCTATAAATTGGGCTTAGTTCTCTGACCATTTCTCGTCAAATGCCTTTATAGGGTTGCACTTGGTTTAAGAAACAGCTATTAAATCAAATCAAAAATAATAATAATAATAATAATTAATAAAACCAATTAATAAAATGTGAGGAGCCGTTTGGGACCCGAAAGAGCCGACTCCTTATAGTAAGCAGAGCCAAAAGAACCGACTCTCCAAAAAGAGCCGAACTTCCCATCACTATAACTTTTGTTTTGTTGCGCTGCGTCCTCCGGCGCTGCAGGAGACGCTGTCCGCATCGACGTCACGGCGCTGAGGTTCAATCAGTGACGTGGATTTTTTTCATTGAGGCAGTCAGTGCTGCCAAAAACACAGACTGACCGACGTCTCTCAGCTTTTCCCCACTTCTGTCTGCACGTTCAGAAGTCTGATAACTTATTTCCCTCCCTCCAAGCCTGTCGTTTGGCACACAGGTGCGTCACGGCGCTCACACCAGGTGAGCACTGCTGCATGAGTGAGTATCTGCAGTGCAAACTGTTTAAAATCTCAATTAAAGCCCACGGTGCGTTTCTTTGCAGACTCCAGGATGAGTAAAAACAGCAAAGTGTTGAACCTGAAGGATAAAATCAGCGGTAATGAAGTGGACCTGAGCCTGTGTAACCTCACCGAGGTGCCAGTCAGAGAGCTGGTAAGTTACAAACGTGACAAATCAAACATTTTATTGCATTAAATGAATGTAAAGCAGCTGCTGACATGCTGTGGTTGCATGTTTCTTTGTTGAAAATGTTTATTAAAGGTCCAGTGTGTCAGGCTCTGTTTACACAACATGCATAACTGTGTTTTCATTAGTGTGTAATCACCTGAAAATAACAATCTTTGTTGCATGAATGAACCTTTTATATGCACAGACGCGGCGGACCCCCCTTTCACGGACTCTGCCATGTTTCTACGGTAGCTCAGAAGGGACAAACTTAAACGCTGGCTCCAGATTTGACCTTTTTCACAATCACTGTAGTTTCTCCTTCACGCTAGATTAGATTAGATTCAAATTTATTGTAATTGAACAAAGTAACAAGTACTTCAGCATCTAACCAGAAGTGCAGAGTATGTACATATAAACAGGATATATACTGCAGGTATACACCAGTATGGACAGGTAGATAAATATACTAATATATATTATGTACAGCATGAACAGAATAAATATTGTGTGTGATGTTGTGGAAATTTTCTGCTGCTGGTGAAGAATGAAATAGAGACTTCTGCCGGCCGACAAGGTTTTTATTTTCTTTGCAAATTCAACACGCGAGCGGTCAAAGGTGGAGAAAAACCCCCCGAATATGGGGACACCTGGATGTTTATACCTGAGGGGCGACTCCTTTCACATCCCTTTGTCTGCTCAAGGAGACGCCCCTTCAGGAAGTGTTTCCCTTCTGTCTGTTGCTTTGTCCTACACCTGAAGTATCCTACAGGATCTTGTGTTTAGGTGCAAAGTTGAGTCTAGGCATCACAGTTTACAAAGACAAAAGGAGCTGGTGTCCTGTGTGCAGAAGAGGGGAGGTTGTGCGTCTCCAGTGATTGAAACAAAGACATTGAATTCACTATTACAGTGATCAGTATTATACATACACACACACACAAAACAACAATATTAATGAATAATCTGAGTAGTGTGGTGGCAAAGAATACATTACATGGTATATACAGTCAGACCGTATAGATGTTTGTTGCTGTGTGGAGGGCGTAAATAGCTGACTCATGCTATCATTTATCCCAACAGGCTCTATTCACCAAAGCGACCGTTGTGGATTTGTCCTGCAACAACATTACCTCCCTTCCTGTAAGTACAAACACAATCTGTATTAGAAAAAGAAAAAGAAAAAGCACCATTTTACCCCTTTACATCCCTTTAAAATGTGTTTTTGTGACCCCTCCCTGCACACATGAGAATATTACCTCCTCTGATTGTTTATTTTTTCTTACCCTTTTTAATCATTTTATCGCTCCTCGTATTTATCTCGGTAGCCCATTGGCTATAAGTTGGAAACCACTGCCTTACATGTACTTACTCTTCAATTAAAACATATTATTTTGTCATAGGTAGGTTTGCAACAAGGATTCATCTTCACACTATGTCTTCAGTTAATTGTTTAGTCTGTAAAAGACTCACAAATGTCCATCAGTCTCCCACAGTAACATCTTTTAGATGTCTTATTTCGTCTGATCAACAACCCCAAACCCAAAGATATTTAAGTTTCAATCATATCGCAGCAGCAAATCTCCATATTTGAGATGCTGTAAATGGGGAATGTTTGGAGTTTTTGCTTTTAAAGTATTATTAAAGATGTTGCAGATACATTTTCTGTCAGAAATAATATAGTATTTGTCCCGCAGCAACCTGTAATAACATTAAAGTTTCACATCTTTCAGCTGAATCAAGAGTCTGAGGATGTGGGCTCACTTTCACTAACAAACTAAGAATATTAAATGATGTGTTTCTCTCATGCAGCCAGAGTTCTGCAACCTGACCCACCTGGTGAAGGTGGATCTGAGTAAAAACCAGCTGACGTGTCTGCCTGATGACCTGGGGAACCTGACGAGCCTTCAGCATCTGGACCTGTACAACAACAAGCTGACTTCCTTGCCCGTCAGCTTCTCTCAGCTCAGGGTCAGTGCCACATGCAGACACTGTTTGCTCATGATACATCGATCTTTGACGGTATCTCACTCAGGACTTCTGTGTGTTTTGTCTTTTTTGCTCTCAGAGTCTCAAGTGGTTGGATTTGAAGGATAATCCGCTAGAGCCCGGCCTGGCCAAGGCGGCAGGAGACTGTCTGGATGAGAAGCAGTGCAAACAGTGTGCCACCAAGGTGAGAGACAGAGAAACAGATGGAGAGAAGAGTTTAGTGAAGCAGTCTACGGTATCTAAAACTTAAGGCCGTCTTTTTCAGGTTCTGCAGCACATGAGAGCGATTCAGGACGATGTCGATCGAGCACGAGAGAAACGCCTTCTGAAGGAAAAAGGTGGGCGGGCTTCAAAACGATTTCAGGAGATCTCGATGATGACGTTAAGGGATAAATCTCAAACTTTTTATAGAAGGCTGGTAAAATGATGTTTGATGTTTTTCCTCATCCCTTAATCAGAGCAAGAAAAGAAGAAGGAGGCGAAGCAGAGGGAGCGAGAGGCCCGAGAGAAGGAGGCTCGTAAGCGGGAGAAGGCGGAGGAGAAGGAGAAGAGGAGGAAAGAGTACAACGCTCAGGTGGCGGCCGTGGCTGCACGAGAACAGCAGAAGAAGAAGAGCGAGGAGAAGAAGAAGAAGAACGGACAGGCAGCAGGTGAGACTAAAGGTCCGCGACGGTGCGCCTCTAGCTCAAAACTGCTTTTATTTTGAAAATCAACCGGATTCTTTATGTCGTTTTCATGTGTCTGACTTCCGGCCGAGTCGAGCCGCTCACTGCAGATCGATGCAGGCTCCTTGCAGCGTCCATCAAAAATAGAAACCAAACCACAGTGCTTCTTGTGGGGTTTGAAACATTGACTAGAATGGCCTTGAAGGGCTGCACCGCACACGGAGCAAGTTGCATCCATGCCCAGTGGAATTTAGCCTTTAAGCTCAGCTGTCAGTCGTGACGTGAAACCTCCTTTTTATAGCATCAAAAATGGATATGACCTATGATGTCACCCACTTTTCATGTACAGTCAATGACTACCTACAAAAAGTAACAAAAGTTTAAAACAGTGGAAGCTAAAAGCTCCAGACAAAGAGAAGGCAGAGTTAACATGTAAGTAAAGTAACAGTCATAAGGAAGCTGCTAAAACTGAATAAAGGAACAAAGAAATATGTAATACAACAAGTCAGTTAGAAGATTTTGATGCATTCTTAGTGGAAAAATGAGAAACATGTTTCAACAGCCCTGCTTTGAAGGATGACTCAATATCCGACTTTATGGCCAGAGGTTGCCAAAACAAGCATCAGCTCAGTCAATCATGTCCTGAAACCTCTTTTTTTTTTACAGACTTCTAGACTAAAATGAAATGAAATGAAAACTCGGACACATTAGCTTGAAGAAAACTAAATTAAATAATAGAAACAATCTTTGGGGAAAGTTTATATGATTTTACATTTCAGTCAGCCACCAGGGGGCATTCAGGATGTCTTTTCCCTTTTTATGTACAGTCATTGACTGATGATTGATCTGAAAAACGAGCATCAAATTCATGAACCATGTTGTTGGAAAAATGCACTTCTTCTACTACTTTTGTAGAAGATTCGTCTTTTTATCATTCCTTTCCTTTCAGCAGATAAAAAGGTCGTTGTGGAATCGGCGCCCAAACCTCGACATTCTCTCCTCGGCCTGATGTTCAAACTCCTCCTGCTGCTGCTACTGGGATTGGCCGGAGTCGCCGCCGCCTGCAGATTTACCGACCTGCGTAAGGAAGCCCTGTGCATGCCGGTCAACGTCGCCGTGGACGACGGCCTATCCTGGGCCAAAGAGCAGGAGGGCGTGGTCAGACAGCTGGTGCAAAACCTGTCGTCTGCGGCGAAGGAGTTTCTTGAATCCACACAAGCATCCAAGAACTAAACTATCATCTGCGTCCATCGGCTTCCAGAGCTGCAGGTTTTCCACTCCTACCTGCAAATCCTGGGATTTTTTTTTTTTCTTTTAATATGCTGAAAATCATGAATTTCATTAAGATGGGCGACCCTGCATCCCCTCACCCTGTTTGAGGTGCTGGGAGGTGAAGAGTCTGTACAGATAGACGAAGGGGGGATGGACAGATGTGTTAAAATCATCTTAAATTCCTATGGAATTGTTGTCACTCTTGTACCCTCTTTGTACTACAGCCTGTTTTTAAAAAAAAAAGAAAATGCATCGTCTTAAATGTCTCCCCCGTCTGCCGCGTCTTGCACCGAGACCAGAACCCGGAGCCCGGTTTGTGCCTCTGCTGCATCACGCGGACCGTGGGCCGCATTTGAGTGCGATGTTCAGTGAAAACATCAGGTGGCCCTGTCTGTGCTGCGCTGGAGTGTCGACTCACGTGTTAACTGCCAAGTCAGAGTTGTGCATCAGCCAGTGTTTAGATGCCACAGTCCGAGCATGTGCAGTGAAGGCTGTGTGCGAATGTGAAGCTCGCTCGTTCCGTGGCCTCTTCTGTCTTACCTCAGTCGAACCAGCTAAATCTCACAGCACGCAAACTAGAGCCCGACTGATAACGTGAGCGGATAAACAACGCTTTCAGGCTAATGACTAACAAGAAGCTGCAGAAATCAGAGAGCGAAACAGTCTGTGCATGACTTGCATATATAACTGCTGAGTAATCTTTAGATTGACTAATCGTTTCAGCTCTGATTTATATTAAAAGACTTGCATTGGCCTGATTAATCGTCTTGAATGCAGATATCTGTATCGGCCTGAACATCCAGTATCAGTCTGGCTCTAACACACTCCCATCCCAGTGCAAAAAAAACTATTAAAAAGGACCACGCCGATAATTTTGTACGTCTCAGCCCTTTTGCTAAAAACTCAGATGTTGCTGTTTTGACCTTTGGTTATACTTTACATACACTGATTGGTTTCTATTCATTTTCATAGAGTCTAAATAAGTAATTTAAACATGATAAACTAAAAGTCTGTAATACACAGACATCAGAATAAATGGCTGCATGGAAAGGTTTGGGAAAGTAGTCAAGGGGTTATGATTTTTCTTAAAGAGTGCTGTCGTTACCGTACTCCTTAAATCATCCGGTGATTAACGACCAAGTGTTGATCCAGCGATCCAAAGCATGAGATGCCTTTTGTTTTATTTTTTTTTTACTCTGTCATCTATGATGTGAAGTACAGAAACAAAAGGCACCCTGCAGATTATTTTTTCCGTTTAACTGGTGATTTATGAAATGCAACTTTCTTTCATGCAACAAAAACACAAAAAAACAAAAACTGTCTTTGCTGCTGTGGTTCTTGTACATCTGTGTCCATGCTCAAACATCGTCGGCATCAATAAATGGCTATGCACTGCAAGACGGGACGTCGTCTGTTTTTGTAACAGGAGAAGAAAAATGGTGGAAAAATACAACTTAGCAAGTGGAAAATTATCTTTAAAAAGTTAAGCTCGGGATATGAAATGGATGATACTTTTTTTTTTTGTCTAAACAAAATATATTTTTAAGATAACTTTAAACTATAGCCTAAAGGAGCCAAAATGTTATTGAAGACTAAAAATGTCGGACTAAAGAATGAAAAGACACAAGACTAAGAATCTGACCAGGCTCGTGGTACTTGACAGTTTCTAATTACCCGATATTAGACAAAAATATTGTTCAAATAATGCATTTGTCCAGTAGTTGTTCTTGGGCGGATTAAACAAACAACATATGACTTGTTAATTAGTGAACGCTATATTAGGTGGATTTTTGGCCTTTGGGTAGGGTCATGCTATCGATCGATCATCTTATCTAACTTTAGGCACAAAAGCGAATTGTTTATTTTCCTAAATGTCAAACTTTTCCTTCAGATTTATCTCACAGCATTGTATCCAAATTCAACCTGTGAGTAAATGATGTACTTATTCAACACACTGTGCGGTTTTTAAAACTAAAATATGACATTAAAAATGGGTTTCTTTGAACATTTTGTCCCCTATAATGTCTCTCACAGGTGTGAGGATGCTGCGATGTGACAGAAAACCACTGAAAAAGTACATTTGATATCACACACAGTATATAAGATATAATTCCCTGATCTTGCCCGCCTTATGGAGTCATGAGAAAGGAGTCTAAGATCTTGGACGATAGAAATAAACAAATTTCTCTTGATGAAAAAATATTGGATACAGGATGTGAAGTCAACTTACATCTTTCCATTTCAGATTTGGGGTCATGTGGTGTGAAATACATAATAACAATAGTTACATTCGATACTCACTTTCCTGGACTGAGCGAGAGAATTATGAGATATGCAGCAGACTAATGTGGCAATTAGGAAGAACGTGAGACAAATATGTTCCTTGTAATGTACGAGTAATGTGTTTAAAGCCGTGGTCTTTATTGGTTTTGCACCACAAAATGGAAATGCTACTCACTGCTAATTTCTGCACTGAAGTTTTAAAGATAAAATGATGACCCCCTTAAAAAGCATTGATAGAGTTAAATGTAAAGACAAACTTGCCTTTCGTTCATGCATTTCTCATCATACAGCTGTGTTTTATGTATTGCTGCTAAAAAAATGTTTGCATCTTGTAGATTCAATCGGATGCCAAACTAAATAGGATTAACTTCTTCTCAGAGACAACTATAATGCTTCAGGAAAAAAAACAGTTTAATTAATTTAATTCTTCTGGGCTTTTAGTGTAATAATGTAGAAGAGGAAGTGGAAAAAAAAAGAAGAAACGAGTGTGCATTAACGCAACAACAACTAGAGTTTTGTGGTCACTGTGAGGTTGCCAGGCAGCCGGCGGAGACTCGAGGAAGTCACTGCTCCCGGCCAAGAAATAGTCCGGCACGTAACCTGCCGTGAAATAGCAATATGTTGCTTTCATGCTTTGGTTTCTGTACTGATTAATAAAACAAGAATCAAAGTCAGAGTCAATTAAAAAGCTTTACTCATGCTGATTTTGATACCTTATGACCTCAGTTTCCCTGTTTCCAGTCTTTGAAGCTTTGTACTTAACATATAGACATGAGAGCGGTATCATTTCCCACAGTGTCATACGATTCCTTTAACAGCTCGAAAGTTTAAGTTGAAACTTCATTAATCATGTTATACACACAAAATCCTTTCTATTACAGGTGGACTGCCACGCTACCGCTGAGCCATGGCTGTCTGTGTTGTGCATAATAAATGTAAAAAAGGAGACATTCATCTCATGCTGAAAGTAAAATTTAAAATATGCACCACATGGTCAAAGGTTTGTGGACAGAGGTTGTTTTTATGGTTTGGTTTAGACTCTTCCCGACAATGTCCTGGTACATGGTTTTATGAGTTCGGTGTTGAGTCCTCACTTCAGCTCCATCTGACATCTTTGGGATGAAAGTCCGGCTTCATCCTTTAACAGAAATGCCCATCCACAATAACGCTCTTATAGATGAATGAAAGAAAAGCTTTCCCACAAGAGTGCAGGCTATTAAAGCAGCAGATTAATGACATGGTGTAATGTCCATGTGTCCACATACTTTTGTCCATACAGGCTAAATAGTTTTTCCATATTAAAGCCAAACAGCTCCACAACAGCCTTTTAACTATGCAATTCATAATAGGGAATATCAGGAATTAGTTTAAACTCAAATCAAATTATTGTCATTTAAACCTTCCTGACATTTATTTTATTCTGCAAACCAGCCGGAGCCGAAAGAAACCAACTTTGCTATGTTTAGGGTAATAAATGAACTCATGAACTGTCAAGAAATTAAATATTCTCACACCTGTTTTTCTTATTGGACAGATAAATACAACCAAGTTTCTCTGAAGTGAGATTAGTTTGACTGCCACGTTGACCAAAAACTTTGTCAACGATCACCAGCTCTAGTTTGGTCGCTACAAATCCTCAATTCACAGAGTGGGACGCGGAAATATTCTTGTAAACTTACTGTTTTTTTGTTAGTTTGGTCCGGTGGCTTTGAAGAGAGCATAGATAACAGCTCCTACGTCTGAAGGTGAAGCGGAGCGGAGGAAATATTCAAAATATGGAGGCTTTAACATAAAAAGTATTTGCTTTCAAATAAAAATGACTTGCATAAAGAACCAGTACATCAACCTGTACTCAGTAAATGTTACTTCTCATCTGTGCAGGGCTGTGACACAGTATATTAAAGTGGACTGTGCTGCACATCTGTGTGAAAGAATCTCCTCCACAGCTGGAAGTCTTTAGGACGCTCCAGTATGTACTATGAAACCAGCTCTTGTCTGTTGCTGCAGGTCTGTCTGTAGTCTCTCTCCTTCATGTCGGCCACGTCGTCCAGCAGCCTCATCCGAACCGACTCGTCCACCGTCATCTCGAGGGTCACCTCTTTGAACACCTTACACACCGACACCTGCGGCAGACACGTGAGCGACGGTTAAAGTCACTTACGCTCAGTCGGTGACCATGACGTGTGATCTTATTTACCTCCTGAAAGTTGAGTTTCTTGAACATGGCGATGCTGACCTCGTTGTCCAGCCCGATTTTCACTTGGAACTTTTTGACCCCAAGTTTGGTGACTCCTGGGTGGGGAGACAACACACTGATCACCGCCAGTCACAAACTGTATGACACACGTTTCCCTCTTTTAAGCTTCAGTCTGCTCACCATAGCACATCATCATGCGTGTCACCTCTTTCCCGATGCCCTTGCCTCTGTAACTGGGCTCTGTGAAAACAAGAAAAATCATAATTATCATAGAATAAAATAAAAAGCAGTGAAGACACAGAGATGTTTGATAAAGCTTTGGCCGTCACCTGCTATCATGATCTCCAACTCGGCCAAGGTGGTGTCCGTGGGGTCAGTCAGGAAGATGTTGACATCCCCCACCATGCACAGCTCTTCTTCTTCTACACCGGTGTCCATCCACCGCTGCTTGTCCAAGATGATGAAGGTGCACTCTGAAAGACAGAATTTAAAATATTTAATAGCCCAAACTAGCTATTAAAGATCAACTGTCGCTTGTTAATACACGCCGACTGATGTGGAAAGCTCCTGAGAGCATGCACAGAGGATAAAAGTGTCATTTTTCACGTGCACATTGCAGGTAGGCGACCCCCTTACTGTCGTTATCTTCCCTCCAGCTCCTCTGCATGTCGTACTCCTGCTCCAGGGTCAGCGGCTCTGAGGCGGTCAGCTGCTGCAGCTCGGGAGACTTCATCCACTCGTGATACCTGAAACAGGGAAACGGACTGAAGGTGGCTTCGCAGAAAAGGAAAACTGACACCACGACAAACTGGGTAAATCAACAGAACAGAACAACTGATAAAGTGAACAATTCACTTAAATATGGAGCACAATAACTGCAGAAAAGCTGTGTGAAATGATGAATTTGGATGATTTTATGAGCAGTGAATGAGATGACGACTGATTTGATCTGATCTGAAAGTCGATCACCGTCTCCTTCGTCTTGCTGGCGTTGATGTGAAAGTTGTTGAAATTCAGCAACCCCTCTGCACTCCTGCTTATTCCTTTATGTGTCTTTGTGCGTGTGTCATGCTAAATTCATCTGAATGATTCGATTAGTTTGAAGCATTATTTACACTTGATTACTGTTGATTAGTTAAGGATTGTTATTGAGATTTATTTGAAATTAATTCATATCCTTTGTTTATATATCCAAAGGTTATCAACCAATCCTGTTTCATTCTGGTTTTGATGGAAACCACCTTCAAGAAAAAAGCGTCCTTCTAAAAGATCAAGCAGCTTTTCAAGTTTGGGCGGAGCTGTGGTCAACCAAAAACATACATAACTTGACAGTGTGCACATATATATATATATATATATAATATATATATATATATATATATATATATATATATATAATATATATAGTGCATAATCTGTACTTTAAGTATACCAACGCTTAGAACTTTTACTGTAAGTCTTTCTGCACTGTGGTCCAACCAAAACAATATAACTTGACAGTGTGCATATATATATATATAATATATATATATATAT
Organism: Larimichthys crocea; assembly: GCF_000972845.2. NCBI lineage: Eukaryota > Metazoa > Chordata > Actinopteri > Sciaenidae > Larimichthys > Larimichthys crocea. Next base: position 19,723,053 of record NC_040026.1, read on the forward strand.
AGATATAGTATATATATATGCATAATCTGTACTTTAAGTATACAAACGCTTTAGTACTTTTAATGTAAGTCTTTCTGCACTGTGGTTTTACTACTGTTATGATGTGAGTACTTCATCCACCTCTGCTTCTTTATGTGTCATTGAACTACAAATTATGTTGCCATGGAAACACAGGTCTTGTTCTTAAGTCAGCTTCATAATAAATAATTAATAATAAACAGTTATTCTCCTGTGGCACACTTTTCTGACTTAAAAAATTATAAAAAATTAAAGTTCATTCAAACACTGATGACAGACAGACAGTGATGCTCTCCCTCTCTCTGTCTCTGTCTCTCTCTCTCAGTATAAGTCAGACAGACAGGTTTGATGTTACCTGGGCACGTGGTCTGCATTGTAAGGGACCAGCAGCACTCTGTGTCCCTCCAGTAAAGTGTTCTCGTTGATCTTCATGATGCCAGGCTGCATGTGAAGTTTAAAGCTGCAGGTTTCCGTCCATGCTTGTTCCTCACTCACTTCCTCTGCGGCTCAAACTGAGTGCTGCGTTCACGGACAGAAAGGTGGAAGTCTCCCCCTGCTGGATAACATCAGGAAAAAACAGCTTTGGATGCAGATATAGAAAAAGAAATAAAGCAAAGTTTAAAAAAAAAAGGATCGTTCAACTAAACTTTTATTCAAATCAAAGCGACACTTAGTGTTTCAGAGTGCAACTCCACTGTGGTAAATATAGACAACTGGACACATGTGTTTGTTATGATCACAGACAGATAATATTACTGACTAGTCCAACAGCATTCAGCCCAGCTCTGCGTCTGTCTTTCAGCCTTTTAGTTCACCAACCACTAAAAGCCAGTCCCAGATTTACTCTTGTTCGGTGGCTTCTTGCTCGCTTACTCTCTCCTTCGTCTCTGTCATTATCAAATCAAATCAGATTTTATTTGTATAGCCCCAAAGTCACAAAGTACATTTGCCTCAGAGGGAGTGACACCCTCTGTCCTTAGACCCTCGGTTCGAGTGAGGAAAAACTTGAAAAATTATGTCAATAGAGGCTGCTGAGCCCCAGTTACATTGCCCACTTGCCCACAGCTCTTGTTCTGGCACGACACCGCCTCCGCTTCCCCCTTTCAATCAGCTCGCAGCCTGGCTAGTAAACTGAGATGACATGAGCATGAGCATTTTACTTCACTGTCCATCAGGAAACTCTGTAAATCACAAAGAGTTGAGGCGGAGCAGACGGAGGACATCAGAGGGGAAAACCAGAAAAAACCTTCTCTGTAAAATATGATCCAGTTTCACCAAAATCTGTGAAATAGTTGGTGGTGTGTGACTTTGTGCCGTGAAGTGTTACGTACTTCTCACAAGTGCTTGTACCTGAAGCACAAAGTTGACACCATTCACCTGTTTTACACATCGATGTATCATCAACATGAGAAAAGTTGCTTTAAATGAAACCACACTTGTGTTTTCTTATGACAAAATTCTCACAAAATTTTATTTCCAGCATTTTTTTTTTCCATATGTATTGCCGTGGCTGTTTGTACACATATTTTCAGTGACATTTAGTCACATACAGATGACATTGGTTTAGTTGTTGCTTAGTATAAACCCAAAGGATACATTATAGACATTCAGTAATAACAAAAATGATGATTGAGATGATCCAGATGAGTGTGATTATTAAAGGATCTTAATTTAGAGGTAATGACCCTCAAATTAATGTCAGAAATGTGCATTTCATGCAAGTGATTGTTTTGTATATAAACATCATGTGTGTGTGATTTGTGTGTTAGGTGGCCCTGCACAGTCCGTGCCACAGTTTGACCGGCTCCTGCGGTGTGTTGACCATGTCCATCCAGTGCTGCAGCTGCGGGCCTCTGGCGTACATGAAGGGACCCAACACCAGCACTCCCAGTAAGGCTGGAGGCTCTGGGAGAAACGAGACAGAGCAAAGCTCAAAATAAGTGGGATCTGTTGATGGTGCGTGGGAATATTACAGCACACTAGAATAAAAATAAGATGCACATTGAGTTGATTGTTTCACCTGAGCGGACGTCGTTTGGCTGCTGCAGCTCAAATCTCAGACAGGCCTCGTCCAGGTGCTGCGAGCGGAGTTTAAAGGTCATCCTGTGGCTGAAATACGGGTCGCTTTCGCCTTTCACCTCACAGCTGCGCTTGATCTTCACCACTTGAGTGTGTATCTGTAAGCTCACCTGGACACACACACCTGGGAAACACACAGGTGTGTCTGTGTTACAAATGCTTGCGAGGTTACTCAGACAGACTTAGGGAGGTGGATTTGCATCATACCTGCATCAGTGAGCAGCTGTAGGCCTCGAGCCTTCAGGACCACCACAGAGAGGCGCTGCAGAGTTGGACTGTAGCTGAGAGAAATCTGCACGTCACCCAGCTCTGAACACTGAGAGAGATCAGAGGTGACAGGATGATTATGAGCCTTTATGACCACATAAAAAACATCCCGTGTGTGTTACCTGTGTGTCGTCCTCTTTCTCCAGGTCCCTCCACAGCACCCTGCCGGCATGACCGAGCTCCCCTTCCAGGGGAAACAACACTCTGCCCACCGCATGGCGTTTGCCGTCTTGTTCCACGCTCAGCACACAAACGCTCAGGGTGCTCTGAGGCACACACACTCCCGACACCTGTGGATGAACCATACAGAAAATAGATCTCAGTTAGGTAGAACACAATGAAATAAACAACAATAACGATGAACGAAGAGCTTCAAACCAACAAAGAGAGTACAAAGTGACAGCGTAGATAAATCAGAGTATCGTCTGCGTAGAAATGTATATTGTATATTTAAATACATTGTCCTGCTTATGCTGATGCAGTTTTTTCACTTGTAATAGAGTATTCTTACAGTGTGCTATTAGTACTTTTAAGTATTTGAATAATTTTTCAGCTTCTGTTCTTTTCTCTCTTAGGTCTCAACAACTTTTAATCTTCTGTGAATCGTTTCGTGTCCTCGCCTGGAAAACAAAGCAGTCGTTGAACTCCGGGTCGGGCCCCGTGCCCCGGGCTTTTGCCTGACGAGGACGCCGGTCGTCAGGAAGAAGCCGGAGCGCCACCAGTGTGACGTTTCCGTGGAAACGTGGAGGGAGGTTGCCCAGGCGGAGCAAAGAGACCATGAGCTGCTCGCTGCTGTGTCGATATTCCACGGAGAAGCAGAGACGGGTGGCCATGCCGGGTGGAGGGGCCACCACCTCGTTCAGAGGAGGGACAGAGTAGAGACCAGCCAGCACTGACCCTACCGGATACCATCCTGATGGGGACAGGTTTTGACTTTAGTCTGATCTGAATAGATGGCTGTATGGATAGCAAATCACATCTTTAACAACAATGAGTCTTCTCTCTCATAGATCATATTATTTAATCACAGTATTATCCTTGAATTTAAGTTTCAATACACTAAAAATTCAAAGGGACACAGCACGTATCAAATAAAGGCAGTAATGACCTACTGCTTACTGAGAGTGACCCACGATGGGCTAGTATGTCTCTCGGTGCTTCCATCTTTATCTCCTCGTCCTCTTTCTTCTCCTCGTTTTTCAGGTCACCCTGGTTTTGTGTCGTGAAGCGAGGAGGTAGGGTGAAAGGGATCTCACAGGGCCTTTCACATACACACAGAAAAATGTTTAAAACTTTACCTCCTTTTGCAGTATTTTAAAATACCAACTCATACTTAAAACTTAAAAGACAAATAAGCATTGAGAGAAAAGCACTATAGGACGTTATAGTCGTGGTACTAACGTGGCCCAGGAGCCCTGAGACACCAGGATAACCGGAGCAGAGCATGCTGGTACTGAAGGCACTGTAGAGAGCAGCTCTTCATACTGGCTCTGGCTCTTCTTCTTCTTCTTCCTCCACAGACAGTACAACATCAGACCGAGCAGCAGCAGGAACAGCAGACCCACAGACAGACCGACAGCCAACAGTAAGACCTGGTCTGAACAGACAAACACATTAACAGAGAACGTACACAGCAGGATTCAGTCTAATGGAGTTAGAGAAGGCTTACCTGCCATTTTTCAGCAGAAGGTAGAACGCTCCACGTCTTCCTACGACTGTAGTCGACCTGTTTTAATGTATGTGAGAGCGGAGAGCGCACGACACAGCTGGCTGATTCTCACCATTTCACGCTGTTATCTGGCTTTTTGGTCGGTGGCCACACTCACACACATTTAAAGGACCAAAACCGCTGATTTAAAATGTTTCATCTAATTTAAAAATGTACAGAAAATCCGATTTCATATTACAGATGAACATCTGCAAACAATGCTGTTGTGTTTCAGATTGTTGGACATATTTCACCAGCTGCTGACTTCCAGTAATTTCATGAACACTGATGGACTGTATGTAATGTGGAGTATTTATTATGTTGTGGTTGTTCTTTGTCTACCTGCCCACAAACAAGAACTGGTGCAAATGAGCTGTTACTCTGGTGCAATGATTTTTGATTGTTTACTGTCCCTCTATTAAATCAAGTATCAAGTCAAATAAATAAAGTAAATAAAAGAATCCTGATGCTGTTCTCAAGTTATTTGCTGAATAATGGGAAACGCAGACCATCTTGTCATCTTGGCCTCTGCAGTATTGATTTTTATCTTTACTGACTGCTTCAACAAGTGCAATAATAAATTACTGAATGACCTTTTAAGTCAAACGTACTGTTGAGTGTGTCTTTCAGCACCTTTGGTGGTTCCAGCCACTGATATAATCCATCACAGTAAACATGGTAATAGGTATTGCGAGTATGTCAGCATGAAATGAGCATTTAGGTCAAAGTATTGCTGCTGTTAGGACGTCTGAAGACTCTTAGTCTGGTTTTATATTCATCCACAGCTTTAAATATTTACATTTGATCCCCTTCCCAAACAGTACGCATGTAAATGATTATACACACATGTAATATGACTGCCCTGACAACTGATCTGATCTGAATCAAAATGCTCTTTAGCTGCTTATCCACCCACTGATGTTTCACTCATGCACACACAGGCTCTGTTCAGAGATTGGACAGGCAGCTAATGAGATGACAGATAATCCCCGGAGCTAAAGGTGAAGCAATGGCCCTCCTTTTTTACTCACACGCAACATACACAAACATTCACACAGAGAAATCCTCATTTTCACCCTGAAGTTCACGTTAGGTTGACTTAAAAGAGGCCCGAGGAGAAGCTGGAGATAAGTCATCACCAGAGGAAGGGGAGGAAGAGGAGACGCCGTTTAGTAGTACCTGCTCTGAGGGAGGGAAGAGGGCAAAAGGTGAGATTTTTCCTCTTTTATCTGACTTCACACTGTATTTCTGTCATTTATGTGGATTAATTTGTCTAGTAAAGACAAATTATAAAGTAGGATAACTTCAGCTCAGAAATACTTCAACTATTTTTTAAGGTTTTAACATAAATACGGATTCATTCATGTATTTTTGGCACTAAATCAGTTAGAGCAGCATTGACGTTCAATAGAAAAAGAAGCATAATCTGCCTTTAAAAGCATAAATACACAGAAGAATAAAGTTGCACAGCGACTCTGTTTAAAGAAAACTGTTATGTCATTTCTTATAACCTCTACCGCCCATTGTCTTTGTCTCTTCTGCTTCTTTGTCTCCTGTCAATTAAAGGCCAACTGTCTCGGTCAATCTGCATTTTGTCTCAATAATCAAATAATCTGGATCGTGTAATCCCATTAGGTTAAGCTGGGAGTGCCTGTGAACGTGTGGGCGTATGTGGGCGTGACTGGGTTGAGTGTTTCAGCGTTGGAAAGAATTAAACGATTAAAGAAAATAGTTTAACATTTTTGGATACATACACTCATTCGCCTTCCTGTAGAGACCTATGTGAGGAGATTGATGCCACTCTCTGTACCGTAAATATAAAGTTTAAGGCCACTTGATTCAGCATTAACAACATTATATAACCTTAGTTTAATCTGCTTAGAAACCAAAGTGTAAAAACTAAAATTAGTAGTTTTACAGGGGTTATGAGTCAGACTATTTCTGACCCAGGAGTACTGACTCCGCTGGTTGCCTCAGGTTATGTGTTACTGATATGATTCACTCTCACCGCTCTTGGTGCAGTTTTAGGCCACAGCAGGCAGCTGTTTCCAGCCCTGCCTGCCCAGATAGCAACTAGCTGGTGAACATTGCAGAGCATTTAGCATCTTCAGAGCCAGATTTTCCGCTCAGGAGTTGGTAGAGACCAAAAACATTGCAAAAAAAAGGGTGAATATTGGAGTAGGTGCCTAACTGAAAATGAAAGATAAGGTCTGTGCATTCACAACTTGTTTGTGCTGCCCCCAAGTGTCCAAAAAACTCAGTTTAAGAAGAATAAAGAGTAATTGAACACTCAAGGATGTGTCCCTCTTCACAGGTTGGTGCTGCTGCCATGTCGAGGCCTCGCCGCCCGGCATCTGAGAGCTACCGGCCAGCCTGTCATTCAAGCAGTCAGTCTGTCTCTTTCTCCAGTGAAGCTGGGACTGTGGGACTTGAGGATGAGGACGATGGCGCGCCTATTTTCTCCCTCTCTAAGAGCTCCATGGATGTGGTCATGGCAACAGGTCCGCCACACAAGCGTGACCCGACCTGGACCAGATTGGACTTGAGACGCAGCTCCAGCACCAACACACACTCGGCTGAGCAGAACTCATTGACTGTCATGTGGCAGCACATCAACGCCACCAACAGCCACCAGCTGTCACTCGCAGCCCAAAACGTGGAGGTGGAAAGCCCTCCTGCGCTCAGCGAACGCTGGGTCGCCAACGTGCAGCGATGGAGCGAGTGTAGTGGCAGCACGCAGAGCGGCGGAAGCACTCCAGAGACGATTATATGGAAAGATGGGACCTCACGCCCCTTCAGTCTAACCCAGGACACCCCTTACTCTTCTGCTTTGGGCTCTCCAATGTCCAGACCAACATCTCCACCAACCACACCCTCTCCCTTCATCTCCCCTCTGCAGACACCAACTCTACCACCTGAAGATCCTTTAACCTCTTCTTCTTCACTACTAAAACTGAGCACACATCTGCCGAAAGACTCCTCACCCACCAGCTCTCCACTGTTGTCACCCCAGCAGGCTCCCACTTCCTCACCCTTGCCGTCAAACTCCTCCAGTCTCCTCCACCTCGCCAGCACAGGGGACGAAGGCTTCCTGGAGAATAACTTGCTTTCTTTGACAAACCCTTCCTCAATCCCGTCATCTGTTATCATAGCAGAGGGATGTGCATCATCAGATCCTGGAGGTCTTGCTGATGATGTGACAGAAGAACTACACAGTCCTGGTGGCACACAGTTATCGGAGGGTGGAGGACTGAGGAGCCCAGTGCGAATCTTAAGCTCCCTGGTGCCTAATTCTCCAGCAAAGGTGCAAGATTCAGGAGTTTGCCATCTTAAACTGCCGGGGCAAAGCTGTCTGACAGGCCGAGGGTCACCGCTGGTTTCTTCCTTGAGTGACTCACTGTTGGGTGAGTGCTGCAGGTGCAATTTGAACACCAGAGAGGGCATCACAAAGACCCCAAAGGTTGAGGTGTGCAGCAGGGAGGAAGGTACGATGACTTCCCAGCCGGACCTGGTAGATGTGGCAGTGCAAACGACCTCTCCAATGGGCTCCTTGTGGGGCCTCAGGAAGGACCTTTCCACTTCCAACATGGGCTCCCACTCCATCTTAGGCTCTCCACCTGGATCAAAACTGAACCTGAAGTCCTCAGTGGGGTCAAATTCCAATCTGGTATCACCGTCCTCCAGCATGTTTCCAGTGAGCAGTGGAGACGAGGAGGAGAGACGAGGAGCTCAGACGTGGAACTCTGCCTCGTCGCACTATCTGGACAGGAGGAGGTCGTGTCTGAAGATCCAGGGGGAGGAGAGGGACATGATGGGGAGGAGGAGCAGCATGAAGCAGGTGCAGTGGGACGAGGAAGGGATGACATGGGACGTTCACGGAGCATCTCTGGATCCGGAGGATCTGAACACAGCCATAAGGAAACATCTGTTGCAGCAGAGCAGCCCACGACCACAGAGACGTAGCTCGAAGAAGAAGAAAGCACCAAAGCCTCCTCTCATATCGAACGTGGTAAAGGCCAAGACCCTAGAACCTAACCCACCTGTCATGATTGTTACATCGACTTGTTTGGTGGAGAGCAAGGGGACACCAGACGTAGGCAGAAAGGCGGAGGAGGAAGGACGAATCAAAAAGGAGGAAACGGTAGAAGCTGTTAGAATAAGCAGAGCCGAGGGAGAGCATGCCAAAGAAGAGGACGAGGTGTACGGAGAGGAAGGCACCAGCCAGCCGAGGTCACCCTCACATGAGAGTGCATACAGCTGCAAGAGGAGTGTGATCAGGTCACTGAGGAGGCCAGGGTGGTGTGGAGGCTGCAGGAAGGTGGACGGCTGATCTAGGGATCTAATCTAACGTCTTTGATTAGCTTATTGATTACTCAAAGTTGATCTAAAGTTTGCACAGAGTCACTACTAATAAACTCATAAGCTCAGCGAGACTTTGAGGGCAGTTCCCGCTTCCATGTGGTTTTATTACGCTGCCAGTAAAAAGGTGGAGATGCAATTGTTCCTCCACTCATGAGGATCCACTGTTCATCAATCAATTATTAATTATTTCAGGATGATTTTTGACTTTCTAAGATCTCCCTAAACATTCTCTTATAGTTCAGACACCATGCTGCAGATGACAAAAGAAGGGAGTCGATAAAAATGTTGGCAGTCCTTTCGCCTCCCGGAGGATCCGAAAAGGGTCAAAGACGTGGATCGTTGGTGGAACGGCCATGCTGTTAATTATGCATAAATTTAAGCCTTAATATAATTTGAACGGATGAGTTAAATAGAAATTCAGCCTCAGTACAGTTGTCACGAATGAGGAAATTAACTATAGAGACCAGAAGCGTTTTTTGTACCATGCTGTAAACATGTTTATTTCTGCTGTGAAGTTGAATGAGACTAACTCGTTCTGTACCCGGCCTCAGGTGGCCGTTTGAGGAACTGCGTTTTTTTGGCACTTCTGCATTGGCTTCACTTCACAGCATCAAATACTCTGTTGACTTTTCTTACCCTGGAGTTTGCTTCTCAGGCTGCATACATGCTGGACTAAGGACTTTTTAGGGCTTTATTTTATTTTTTGTAACTTCATTCGGTGCCCCGTCACATCACCTGTTTAGTGATCTTCCACCTCTAGTAAGATGTTCATGATGTAGCTGTTACAGTAAAACCACATGTTGTCTTTGTATCTCTGTCGTTCTATTTTTAAATCAAAATCAATTAAAACGTATTAATATTATGGGTACGGTTTTGAAATACAATTTTTTCTGAAATTTTTAGGGCAATATTTTTGTGTTTTTTTGTTTGTTTTTTTAAACATTAACACAAAATACAACCAACATTTTGGACATGAATCCTTGAAATAAATTATTATTTAATAATCATGACACAATTTCTACACATATCTTCATGTACAAATTCAGATAAATCTGCGAACAGCTAACAACCAATAATACTACTACTTCACTACATTCCACAGAGAAATATTACTCCACATTTAACATTTATTAGACAGGTTAAGTTACTTTTACTTGAGAGTATAAACACAAAACATAAAATGTTTATAAATGATAAATACATATAATATATACTGTAACTAAGCAAGTTTACCGTGGTGTTAGGGCATCAGTATTATTAAAAACACAATGTTTATAATAATATAACATTGTGAAAGGTACAAATCTGCATAATTAGTACTTTTGGTTGTACTGAAACAATAATTCTTCAGTTTGTTGACATAAGATGACATAAGGCCAAAAAAAATCCCCACTAAAATTACAGCTGACAAATGAGGGAAATGTTGTGGATGCGCATGTGTGGATTTACTCTCAAATATTTACACAGATAATCACACAGGAGGTGACTCAGCTCGAACATGTTGTTGAAGAATAAACAACCAACTAAAACCACTAAACTCGCCCTCCCTCCCTCTCTTCCCACACTCGCTCAACTCATTCACTGTGGAAAACATACACAAAGTTGAGTTGAGTATAAACTTGGTGAACCACAGCGCGGTGAGGTTTGACCATTCAGGCGTTGGCCATTCAGATGAGCGGGCACATTCTCTCTCATTCACCACGGAGGGGGAAAAAAAAGCTTGACTCACTAGTGGCTTCCACTGCAGTTATTGTTGTCATATTTTCACAGACGTGTGTAGAGCTGGTGTGGAGGGTCTCTGCTGCTTTTTATTTATTTGTTCTTATTTTTTGGTCTTAATGGTCAATGCACTGAAATTACATGAAGATTTATTTTTCGACCAAGCTAAGCCATACAGATAGTTTATTTGCTTTGGATCCATGGCAACAGGTTTGACTAAACTGTAAATGTTTCACATGTATTTGTGTTTTTGTATGAACCGACAATAGCCCGGCAGATGCAGGATTTTTGAGGTTAATGATGATATTGAATTTTAAGAGTTTGAAACTATGGGGTGCCGTTTGTAAAGTGGCACACGCTGAAAATAACAGCAACATTTTGTTACATTTAGCTTAAAACAATGTTTAAAAAACTGGTGTGAATTTTTGAGAGTCACTTTTTTGCACATTTACAACAAAATTTGTCAACTTAGAGCTATTTTAAATATTTAAATCCAAATGTTAAATGTTAGACCTAAATGTTAAATGTTAAATCTAAATCTAAATCTAAATCTAAATGTTAAATCTAAATCTAAAATCTAAATCTAAATGTTAAATTTAAATCTAAATATAAATGTTAAATATAAATGCTAAATCTAAATGTTAAATTTAAATCTAAATGTTAACAGATTCAACATACAGATTTATGAAACAATATATTGACTAAACATAACATAAAGAGATTTTTGATAGGATCAGGATATAACAATATAAAAACAATAAAATGATGATCCTAACTAAGTTAAAGAACAACTGGAAATAAAAACAATAAAACACTAAAGTCAGAGGATCATAAAAGTGACTACAATTCCTCCTAGCATCGCAAAAGCACCTTTGTCTGGGGTGCAATAAAGAGATGCAAAAAAGTGGTTAGAGCTACAATGAATCATAAGATAGCACTAGGCAGTTGGGGCTTTGCTTGGTCTGTATGGCCACAACCTTCCTCAAATTACAGGTAGACAGTAACTAAAACTTCTTTCAGATAACATTTGAGGTGAGAAACAGGCAACACAGTAACAGAATCTTGAATCATATTTGACAGTTTAATCTGACCGTCATGGTGGGCCAGAGGAAAAGTCAGGGGATCACCAAAGTCAGTTGGACTCATCCTCTGGGGTCCATGAATGTCTGTACATAGTTGTTGATCACCAGCCACAGAGCCACGCTAATATCAGCCTTATTTGCTCACAGTTTTGAAGTATTAACATCCACATAACACACCTTTAAGCAGGTAAACACACAGGTAATGACATCTTTTCTACTGAGTCATGTTTACACGGGATGAACTATAGTGTAGATTTGGGATATCAGAGATAAAGGTCATCTTCAGGTCACTATGTCACTGCTTTACGTCATGTGAGATGATGTTTGTGTACAGTGCTGTATTGCCTTTGTCCTGCGTGCGTGTTGGTGTACTGTGAGCATACTATATGTATGTGAAAGTGCTGATGGGACTCCCCAAAATCCTCTTTCTCTGAGCAGCAGTGGAAACTCATAGCTACAGGAGAACAATCCAGGGCTCGGCCTTTGTTGTGACACAGCTCATTGTTCCTGAAAGTGTGTGTGTGTGTGTGTGTGTACTGTACCTGTGTATGTACATCTGCTGTGTGCTTGCTGCCTGGTATAAATAGCGTGGGATGTGTGCCGGGCGGGTGATTCTGTGGAAAGACGATGGCTGTACCCGGACCTCCTCTGCTCCTCCTTCTGTCTCTGCTGCTGCCGCTGCTGTTAAGCAAGGCATCTCTGCCTGCAGCTGCATACACACTCGCCCAAGGAAGACACACGCCACAGCACAAGCTCCTCGCCCTGGGTGAGGACAAACATACCGCAACCCACAGCTCTGTTTTAGCAAGAAGCTCCTGTTATTTCAATGTTTGTTGGGACTTTATCTCATTTTTTTATGTCTCTCCTCCTAGACTGGCCTAAGGACTGTGGTATGGCTCACTTCAAGCCCAACATGGCTGAGAGGATTGTGTCTGGAAACGAGGCCAGACCTCACTCCTGGCCGTGGCAAGTCTCTCTGCAGGTAAAATCTGTCTTTGTATTGATGTGGCTCAGTATTAAAGGTGTTCTCTCTGATCTCTGATCTGGGTTGTCTCTCACAGGTCCGTCCCAGGGGAAGTAAACATTACATTCATGTCTGTGGAGGAACTCTCATCCACAAGAACTGGATCCTTACCGCTGCCCACTGTTTCCAAAAGTAAGAAACTCATCCATCAGAAGAGGTTAAAACACAAATAGGCTTTACTTTAACCATTAAATACTGTTGTGGTCTCTCAGGGGTAAAGCTGAGGACGCTGGGAGCTGGAGGATCGTCCTTGGGAAGCACCAGCTGAAGCGCTCAGAGACGCCAGAGAGGGTTTTCCCCGTGAAGAGAATCTACCGGCACGAGAACTTCCGTTACCCGACTCACAGCGAGCTGGACTACGACATCGCCCTGGTGAAGGCTGGCACAGACATCATCCCCTCAAACTTCATCCGCTACGCCTGCCTGCCGCGCAAGCAGACCGGCCTCACCCCCGGACACTACTGCTGGGTCACAGGCTGGGGAGACACCCGGGGTGAGTGGAGGACAGGGGATATATAAAAGTCGATCTGTGAGATTAGAGATCATTTGAATCACTGGTTCCCAACCTGGTGGTCCTGACCCACATTAAGGGTCAGCAAAGTTTAATCGGGGGGTTTTTGAAGGGTCATCTAGATTTTAAATATATACAGCATTTCATTCATTTCTGTGAAGAAAACTACATGAATTATTTCATACATTTTGATTTAAGATATAAACAGTCTTACAGGATAAGAGACTTCACTCTGCCTTGTAGTTTAGTTAAAAACAACCTAAGAGCTCACAGAACAGAGGAAGGTCCTAAAAATATCAGGAAAACTCAATTTAATTTAAGTTAATTGTTCAGTTTATCAGTTGTTCTGTGGATGTAACATTAAATATCCACCCAGAAGGGGTCCCAGGAAGAAAAAGGTTGAGTACCAACCAACTAAATACTTTTATTTTGAGATTTGATTACTTCATTATATTATATTTTACTTTACATCCTGTGGCTTCAAGGTGTGCAATAAAAAAAACAACTTGATGTTTAGGGTTCAGAAACTTTAGAAAATTTCTTTATGCAAAAAACTTAATCAGCTTATTCTCGGTCCTTTTGATTTACAAAAAAGTCATGAGGTCCAAGTTGACACCAAGCTGAAAAATTCAAATGTGAACATCACAGAGGACCTTTAAATGTTAAACAGAGCGATTCAAACCACATAATTAGACACATAACAGATTGTTCAGCTCAGTGAAGTTTCTTTTGATATTCACATAATTTTGGTCCTTCTTTGCTTCCATACAAAGTTGCTGTCCTAACATAATTTAGATTTTTAGCATGTTCATCATCTTAGTTTGGCATTTTAACGTTAACATGATTAACACTTAATGCAAAGGGACAACTGAATGAAATGTCGTTCTTCAACACGTTTCAGGCGGGAAGGAGAACGTGTCTCTGGCAGAAGCCCTGAATCAAGCTCGCCTGCCCATCATCGACTTCAAGACCTGCCGGCAGAAGAAATTCTGGGGCGACCGTGTCCGAGACTCCATGATCTGCGCCGGATTCAGGGACAAGGAGGACCCGCCTGCTGCGTGCCAGGTGAGGACTTTATAGACAATGTTGTGTGTTGAATGAATTAATTTAATGTAAATTTCCCCACCTCCTTACCGACCATGTCCCTGCTTCTTCCTCACCCAGGGCGACTCTGGTGGTCCTCTGCTGTGCCAGATGGGACACGACCGCTGGGAGGTGCACGGCGTGGTGAGCTTCGGCCCGATCGGCTGCACCGTGGAGAACAAACCCAGCGTTTTCACCCGCACCGCCACCTACATCCCCTGGATCGAGGCAACACGCATCAGGGACTTCTTCCTGCACTAAACTGCTTTGATTTACGTCTTGACGTCCACAAACTGTTTTCTAAACACAGTTCATTCATGTTCCACAGACCCAGAACTTAAATCCACTTCCAGATGTCAATACATGTTCTGAATGTGCAATAATTGTTTTCTCTAACGCACCAGTCCTCGCTCACAGAGCACAGCACAGTACACACTAACTCATCTTTTACATCCAGCCGACATTTGCGCAATAAAATTGCTTAAAAAAGGCAAAATCTTTGTCAACATTTTCCATTTTTTTTATTTCAGTTTTTAAAACACAGCGGGTTCATGGTACAGGCTTTACAGTGATCTCTTCTTGCTGATACGCTTCAATAAATACGAGAACTGACCGTAAGGCTTAAGTTCTGTGTGTAGATCTTCGCTCTTCTACGACAGAAGAGTCTTTCAAGTCCAAAAATCAGAACGTGAATCCACTGCCGTTCATCTGGTGACCCACACCAGATGTCACCTTACAAATTGGCTTATTTAACCCAAATGTCATGGGTTCGTTGATTTCAAAACTAGCAACAATGATAATAACAAATCATTACTGATCAAACCAGCGACAGGAATACTTCAGAGGACAAACACGAATGAAGAGAGTGGTGTTAGAGGACGGTCTACATCTGGATATCCAGTGGAATTTTGTCCACGTTGTCACATCTTCTTAATTCCCTGGAAAAGGAAAGTTGACACGCTTCCCCTGAAAAGCACACTGCATTTGACCAGAGTCTAATTCCTCTTAGCGCTGTGGTTAAAGGCTGTGTCCTTGAGAGATATTTGGCCCTAATGTGGAAGCAGATGTGTGGGAGGTGGGAAGGGGTGGGTGGGGTGGTTGGGTTTAGTACAGCCTGGAAGATGATGACGATGAGGAGCCGGTGATGTGGTCCCAGTTGTTGTAGAGAGCGTAGGCACCAGACAAGGCTAAACCAGCCAGACCTCCTCGGGCTACACCTTTTATTCCACCTGCAAACAGACAGGAAAAAAGAATGAGTGATGAGTGAACGTCAAATAAACATCTGTCAAACAGAAACTTCAGGAAATATTTTTTTTTTAGCCAAAGTACCAGATGGTTTGCAGTTGACGCGCGGCTCCATACAGTGTGAAGGTGATTTGTCAACCCTCAAAAGTGTTTGAGAAATAAACATGTTTACAGCCTGGTACGTTCAAGGTGAATAGATAACTCACCTGTTCAAATGATATTAAGGCTTTAAGTTATGTGTAATTAACAGTGTGGCCGCTTTGATTGACAGATAGTTGCCGTTACAGATGGCTTGTTTTCGTCACTCAGACTGACTCAGGTCCACCTACGCTCAGCGGCAGAGGCAGGACTGCCAAGATAACAGCAGCCGGAGCCAACACACTCTGAGCTTTTACTACGGCTCTACGGAAACCTGTGAGTGATGTCGCGTCATACGAAGGTCAAATAACAGAAAAGACACATACTGCCTGATTTAAACAGCATCCCAGTTAACGTCCCAGCAGCCACTGTGTTGATGTCATCTTCTGCTCCTCTGGCCTTCTCTATCGCCACGCCGAAAACACTATATAACAAGGCTGGGATGACGAGAGGAGAATGCACATATCAGAAATGCAGTTCATATGCATGATAACGTGATAATACTGCTGTTATTGAGTTACAGTTTCTTACCAACGGAGCCCAGAGAGTTGGCCCATGAAGCACCCTGTCTGGTCACCATGTTGATAATCCTGAGGAGAGAAGGCAAACATTTAGAGAGTGACTCAACTAATGCATATTTGTGCTAAAATTTCTGGTAAGTTGAACTCATACTCACTGTACGTTACGAGGTTTGGACCATGCCATGTCTCTGGTCTCCTTAAGACCCATCCTGAGACCATTTACAGCTCCAAGTGCTGCTCCTGCAGTCAAAACAAAGAGGCAGAAAGGGTTGAGTGAGACATTCAGTACATAAAGAAAACCAGAATCTGACATTTTAACAGACTCTACTCCTCTAGAAAGATTTTTGCACAAGGTTTCTGGAGTCCAGCTGCAGAGATTTGCTCCCATTCAGCCTCAAAATCATTAGTGAGGCCCAACATGATGGAGAAACTACATCAGCCACATGTATGAAAGGGACCTATACTATTTCATCCAGTCTGGACTAGTGTAGGAACGTGGTGGACTGCAGCGCCCACTGCAAGAGTTGACATAAAAGTCTCATTCCAAGGTAACAAAAACATCCTTATTCTTATCTTCAGGTGATTATACATGAATAAAGACACAGGTATGAATATTTTAGTCCATTTCTGCCATATTCTGACACACTGGACCTTTTAAATCGACTAACCGTGGCAGCTGTGTGATGTTATAGGAGGTGTTGATCATCTCTTACCAGTCATGCAGGATCCTCCGATGGTAAAGAAAGCCAGCTCAAACCTTCCTCTTGTTTTATTGGCGCCTGTGGGTAGGATGAACTCATCTGTGTCCTGAAACACAACATCAACAGTGATTAGAGTCATAAATATACACTGAAAAAAACAGGTGATTTAACTTCAGCTGTAGCTCACCTGAATCAGGTAACGAGGGTCAACGTTGAGATAAGGAGACAGAGGACTCATTCCTGTCACTGAAATGACATCACGACAGACATGACTCAACATTTAGACACTTTAGAAAGACACCACCTGGATTTAACTAAGCAAATCAGTATCAGATAATTACTGCAATGAGTTATTTAACCCTAGCTGATGCTGTGAGTAGCTTCTCCTTTCTTAAAGAACCATGTCTGAAGAAACATCCTGCGGTCGTGGAAATGTTGTTGTTGAAGCGATGCCTGGGTGGGGCCCAGCTTGACAAGTCTGTGGGGGCAGTTTTATGACCTGGGGGTTGTTGCAGTTGGTCAGGTCTAAGGTTCGAGGTCAGCTGTGTTATGAAGGTTACACAGGGTCACGTGTGAGGTCCTCGGCAGGAGTAGTTGTTTGGCTTTGCTTGAGGACAGCAGGTGCCAGTCTATCTCAAGAAGAGATCTTATGTTGCCTTCCTAGACTTAATAGATAGCTTGCAGTTGACTTTTCTTTAACATGTTACCTGTAGGGGTTTAAAGTCTGACCAGCAGCATGAGTTCAGCAGAATGTGAGACCGACTCAGGCACTTCTGATGAACTTTGAGGGTGTCTCTAATTCTCCTTGGGCCAAGTGTCAATAAATAATACATCATAAGACATCAGAGGCTTCTTTCTTTCTTCCCTCCTGACCTCACAACTGAACACTGGACTTCATCATCATCTCCATCAGTGGAGACCTCCAGCCCCGTTGAGAACCTTTAGGGATATAATCATCTTAATGCAACGTCTGTTTAAGAGACACGTGAGGGCTGTGAAGCTGCCTGACGGTGTAAATGTGAAGTAGCTGTTGGCTCGGGTCGAAGAGACCTTATGTTGCCTTCCTAGACATAATAGATAGGTAGACAGTTGACTTTTCTTTAACATGTTACCTGTAGGGGTTTAAAGTCTGACTCAGGCACTTCTGACTGACTTTGAGAGTGTCTCAAATTCTCCTTGGGCCAAGTGTCAATAAATAATACAGCATAGGACATCAGAGGCTTCTTTCTTTCTTCCCTCCTGACCTCACAACTGAACACTGGACTTCATCATCATCTCCATCAGTGGAGACCTCCAGCCCCATTGAGAATCTTTAGGGAGGTGTTGGAGAAGATCTTGCAATCTTAATGCAACGTCTGTTTAAGAGACACGTGAGGGCTGTGAAGCTGCTTGACGGTGTAAATGTGAAGTAGCTGTTGGCTCGGTTCGAAGAGACCTTATGTTGCCTTCCTAGACAGTTGACTTTTCTTTGACATGTTACCTGTAGGGGTTTAAAGTCTGACTCAGGCACTTCTGACTGACTTTGAGAGTGTCTCTAATTCTCCTTGGGCCAAGTGTCAATAAATAATACATCATAAGACATCAGAGAGGCTCCTGGACACTTTCTTCCTTCCCTTCTGACCTCACCACTGAACACTGGACTTCATCATCATCATAATCATCATCATGTCCATCAGTGGAGACCTCCAACCCCACTGAGAACCTTCAGGGAGGTGTTGGAGGAGACTCTCTCCTGTCATCGATATAATAATTGCTGCCTGACGGTGTAGATGTGAAGTAGCTGTTGGCTGTGTGTGTGTGTGTGTGTGTGTGTGTGTGTGTGTGTGTGTCTTACGTGGGACTCCCGCGAGCTCCGTGTTGGAGTATTCAGGTGCGCCTCCTCCAAACAAACCCCCGAGACCTCCAGCTTTGGCACCTCCTGCCGAGCCCTGTGAGCTGTTGTTGTCCATGATCCGTGTGTTTGTGTGTGGGGTCACCTGGCGAAGACAGGTGAAGAGAGCGAGAGAGAGAGCACGAGCTGGCTAACGTTAGCAAGCGCGAGCTATGTTGCTAGATGGTGAACCAATGAACGACGAGCTGCTGGAGTCACCGGCAGAGACAGACGCGGTGCTGTCGGTGTGTGTGTTGGATCTTCGGTGAGTTTCCAGGTGAGAACACCGAGTCTTTAATTACAGGTGAGAGCGCTCGAGCTCTGCTGACCTCCAGATACACGCGCGCTGCCGTAAAGTGACGACTAACGTCACTAACTAACGTTAGCGAGCCCTAAGACTTTACGACACCTCACCGCTGTTCTGGGATCTGTTTACTCAATCCAAGGGCAGCCGTTGCGAAGCAACCAGAGTGTTACAAAACTGACTGCAGGTCAGCGAGCAGCAGAGAACAGTGATGGGAAGTTAGAGTTTTTTTAGGGAGTCGGATCATTTGACTCTTTCCGTTCCCAAACAGCTCTTTATGTTACCACCAAATTTAGCGCTGTTTTGACTGTTTGGTTTGAATGTGTATGCATATATCATTTAAATTATTCAATACATCCTTCCTACTCAACTTTATTTATTTATTTATTTATTTATATAGCACCTTTCATAAAGTGCTTCACAGAGCAGAGTAAAAACAGAAATAGACAACAACTAACAGTTCTTAAGGCAACAGAGAAGTTGCATGAAAAACTAGAGATTAAAAGAAGAGTAAAAAGCATAAAACTACAACAACTAAGAAGTAAATTAAGACCTATAGGGTACAAAACGTAATTTAAGAACAGCTGCAGTAAAAGTAGATAAGACATGTACAGTGAATAAGCACCAGATATAAAAGTACCAGGGAGTGATCAGGACCTAAAAACTCAGCAGTGAATGTCCAGGCACCTTAGGTAAAAGCCTGGCTAAAGAAGTATGTTTTAAGTTGTTTTTTTCCCCTACATATTCAAAAGTAAAAACGACATTTTTTAATATCAATAAATTGCTGTAGCCAGTTGTTCACATTGGATTTACAGCACTTAACAGCTCTTGGACAAGGAGCCGGCTCTTATCATTCACTTAAAAGAGACGGCTCTTTGAACCAGCTCGTTCACGATCAACACATCGTTACAGTGAAGGTTGAAACAACAAATGTTTTTTTAACCTCTGCACATAATTAAATAGTGTTGGAAGTAAAAGAAGCAGCAGGCTGTCTCAAAGTTAAAAACAAACAAACTCTATTACAAGTTCAGAAATAAAAAATACAGGAGCACTATCAGCAAAATGTACTAACTTTGTAGTATGGTCCCCTTCAGAGTACAACATATTTTATTATGTAATATCTTAATCCATAAAGTAATTATTCACACTAAATGCCACATAAATGGAGTAATCAGTACAGTGTAGTGGAATATATTAAAATGAAAACACACACCAGCTGCTTCATGTTACAGTTCTTGAGTAAATATACCTGGTTACTTACCATTATAAATTATATGTTTAAACTCTCAGCAAGCGAGCCGAGGATACTCAGGCGCAGTCTGAAATTATATGAGACATTTAATGAGTGCATTTTCTTTTTTAAATAAATAAAAAAACTTTATTAAAAAATGAATTTACAAACAACCATGGCAGATACAAATTCTTAAGAGGAATATGAATATAAAAAGTATATAAAAAAGAATAAAATACATAAATATGACAAAATCTTTTTACATTAAAACCTCAATACAACCAGACTCATTTGTTTATAAAGTATTATAAGCATTAGAAGTTCTTCTGTAGTCTAAATATTCCAGTTTCTCTTTCATTACTAGTCCACACATTATATATATATTATGTATAATATATGTTATATTATCAATCTGAATGTACAACTAGTAATAGTAATAGTATGAAATAAAAATATAGTGGACTAAAAAGTACAATACTTGGCATCCAAAATAGAGCTAGTGCAGGAGAATAGAATAAAGTAGTATAAAAAGGAAATACGTTATATTTGTACTTACTTACTTTGTACAACATATTTTACTTGTTGTGTTATTTAATATTTTTGATGATGATTTAGTGTTAATCTACAACGTAGAACATATAAAGAAAGAGAAAACACTGAGTGAGAAGGTGTGTCCAAACCTTTGACTGGTACTGCAAGTCAAATTTTGGATTCTGGATTTTGAATGCTTGGCTTGTAACCGAATATTTGTACTCTGTGCCACTTCTTCTGCCTTTACTCCAGTAAAGATCTTCTTCCATCGCTGCTGTTTTATTGGCTGCTCACCTGTTGCAGTTTATTTTAAAACTGGTCGTAAAAAAAAATATATATTGTGAGTTCCTCACATGTGACACACGGAGGCAGCAGAGAGCTGACAGTAAAAAGAAAACACACACACACAAACCAGGTCAAAGCTAATGCAACTGCTGCTCCTCAGTCTTATTCTAATTAGATTTAATTAAAAAACTTGTTCTCGGTCTCAACAGTTGAACCTGCATGATGCGTCACTTAAAGTAAAAGAAGCAGATCTCGCATATGACACCTGTCATCCCCATTTTAAATGCACCCAATTCCCACCTTTCAAAAACTTTTACTGGATACTTACCCGTGATGTGATGTGATGTGATGCAACACACAAGACAGAGCGACCACACACATGCACACGTACGTGCACATTCATGCAAGCACAGCACAGCACAGCACAGCACAGCCCCGGCCATCTGCTGCCGGTCAAAGGGACAGAGGCACTGAAGGAATTTAGTGTGTTGAATTTCACGAATAACAGAGCATCTTATTTGGATTCTGCCATTGTATGTGTGTATTCAGAAGGGGCCAAGTGGAGCGATGAAGTTTGCCATTGTCGCCCAGTGTGGGTGTTTTCAGACTCTCTGGCATGATCTGTGAGTTAGTGTTCTCTGTGTTACTGCCCAGTGTGCCCACTGTCTTTCCCACAATGCCCCATTCAGCCTTGGGCCTCTCTCTCTCTCTCTCTCTCTCTCTCTCTTCGCTCACACTCTCAGACTGAGCTGCCACCCATTTTGTGCCTCTGGCTAATCATCATCATCATCATCATCATCATCATCATCATCAATGGGCAACAAACCAAATTTTCAGTTGTGGGATAAAATAACTGTGATGTCATCTTTGTTATCTTTTTCAGCCACTCTTGTTTCAATCTTCTCCTTCATTTCCTCTCTCCCTCTCTCTCTCTCTCTCTCTCTCTCTCCCTCTTTTTCTTTCTGTCTCTCTGAGCTCCCAAACACAAAAGACAAGAGAGGCCACGACAGGACCCCAGTGTATGCTGGTTGTCAAGGAGACAAGGAGACAGTGTTGGGTCTTTAAACTGCCTCAGAGGGGTGTGTGGAGTTAGGGGGAGTTGGCCTTATTTACATGGGAAGAGGACAAGAGAGAGAGAGAGAGAGTGTGTGTGTGTGTGTGTGTGCGGTTTGAAATACAACTTTTGAGCAGCTTATAGGACTCTCAGCTAAAAATCATTCTGCCACTCAAGTCATCAAATATTTACCAAGCAGAGGAAATGTGGAGCTGTTCATTATGTGGAGAATGCCGTGCATACATAGTAATGTAAATCAACCTGTCTTTTCCACACACACACACACACATACGTACACACACACACACACAGAGACCATGCTTTTGATTGTAAGCGCTGGGAGCTTTGGGCCCCAGTGTTGGCAATGGTGAGAGCTGACTGCAGAATACATTACCAGATGCTTGAAGAGTGTTTCTTACCAGACTAGAAGAACAAGACGAAAAAAAAAGAAAAGAGAAAAAAAAGGACTTGACTGAAAACAGGAAAAACAGAGACAAGAGTACACACCCATCCAAACACACATGCACCCCACACCCATCCACATATCCACACTCACGCTCACACATACTTCGTTTTTTTTTATTTTTCCTCTCTCGCTATCTTCCACTCATGCTTCTTCCTGTCCAGAGGATTGTCTGCGGTGGTCACACTATGTCCTCTCCTCTCTCTCCTCTCTCTCTGTGATCAGGGGGCAGGGGGTTGTGGCCGCAGAGCAGGCTCAACTCCAAGCCTGAAGTTCAATATCACCCCCAAACTCCACAATGAAAGCAGGAAGGGCAGGGAGAGGACGAATGAGCCACCCACTGCTGTATTCACCACGGAAAACCCCCATGAGATACTCTTCATTTGTTTTGTATGTGTGTGTGTGTGTGTGTGAAACTTCAAATGTGTGGACTTTTAGCTTCTTTATGTTCTAATTACATTAAAACAAACGTATCCGCCCTGAACACATGTAGGTTATTAGCCGTATGTTTTTTTGTGGGAGACTTCAGGGAGATACTGTGATCCCGTGCAATATTTACTCTGCAGATGTTTGAGGGCGAGCTTGCACAATCAATTTCCCTTTAATTCCCCAGCCATCTTGTCCTCTAAACCCCCTCCTCCCTCCCTCCTCCACCTCCTTCTCCTTCTCCACCACCACCACCACCACCACCACTTCCTTTTTTTTTCTCTCTTCTCCTCCTGTTATACATGTGCATGCCTCGGAGAAACCATGGTGAGCTTTGGGTGTGTTTTGTTCTCTCTTATTACACACATGGACGTGTGTTATGTCCACTTAAATAGCCGGAGTAGACAGAGAAGAGAAAGAGCACAGGGACACAAAAAAAAAGGAGAAGTGGGAAAACACCATGTTGTGGCCTTTTCCCCGCATTTTGTCTTAAAAGTATCGGCTGTTTTTCTACCCACCCCATCCCTCCGTCCGTCCTCTCTCCCCTCTCTCTGTATCTAAAGGAGTGTTTGGTGATTAGTATGCAGAAAGGAAGCTGATTTGCATAATTAAGTGCTACAGAGAAAAAGCAACAAAGTTTGTTAGTTTTTACAACTATGTGTTTAATAGTGTACAAAGAGTTATTCCTGCTCAAAAGTTAAAAAGTTCACCGTTCAACACATATCTCTTTTTGTTTTTCATTGTTTTAGACACACACTTTTTTTTCTTTTGTTTTTTTAAAGGAATCCAAAGCAGAGACAGATACCATTAAAGTGGTTAATAATCACAGAAGTGGTAACAGTTAGTAACCTACACTCGGCACTGAAGAGTAGATTAATGTTGTACTACACTGTTAATTGTCACACTTATAGTATACAAAAGGCACAGAAGGCAAGCAATGCTGATCTCAAAAGACTCAAAAAAGTTAATACAGAGAACATCAGAGACTCCAGTATATCAGGGCATGATCACTAATGACACATGAAAAGGATAAAGTTGTGTTCACCAAATTATTCTCCCGTAATAAGGCATAATAATTCTTATCTGAAAAGGTCATTTAATGTTATTTTCACGTACAAAATAGAATATAAAAATACATTATAAACTTGTTACAGATGTTACGACTCCATATTTCTGTCTTGTTTTTTTTTTGTCATATATGTCAAGGCATCAGTCGGTTTGTGTGTGTCTGAAAAAGCTGATACACATGCAGAAATATATATACATACATATATATGTACGTATATATATGTATGTATATACATATATAATATGGACGACTTCATCTCCAACAAAACAATCAAACAAAACAAACAAAAAAAAGGATAAAATATAACACTGTTCTCTCATAAACATCTTATACTTAATACTGTATCTTCCAATTAAAAGGAGCCACTTTTCTTTTTGTTCTTTTTGGCTCTAAAATGTGACTTAAATCATAAAAAAACAAATGTCGATGATGACAATTAGGCTCCTAATTCATCTGCATAAACCTTAAATGCTTGGGCACACAAAAGCCACGATGTTGTAACAGCAGCAGAAGATTTAGGAGTAGTAACTTTGTTCCATCGCTCTCAATAAATAAAGGCACTGCTGTTCAAAGCTCGTACAATTCTGTAGTGTGAGAAAAAAAGAAAAGGCATCTCTGTGAAAGTGACATACTGTACGTTGACTCTGTGTTGGGATATTTAGGAAAAAACCCAGAGATACTTTGGCATTTTGGATTCCAGTTATCGTCACTGAGCACCCCGTTATTATATGCTAATCCACTTTAAAAAATAGAATTGGAATCACACTTCAAGGGAAAGCATGTTAATATATGAATATTTTAACACCAATTATAATGTGTTATAATGAGTTATTAACGTATGTTGGCCTAAAATAAGAAACAATCCCTTTAAAGAGTGTGTCGAGGTGCAGGAGACTAAAAAAAAAGCTTCAAAATATCAACATATCTCCTTTAGTTTAGTGTTTATGGAGGATTTCTGTGCTGGTTATCATTATCAGTAAAGTTACCGTGTTATTAATAGAGTCATTATTATTGCATCACATGGACTGAGGGCAGGGCAGCTCAGAGAGACAGTTTGGCACAGCCAGGGATTGGTTTAAGGAGCCCTTCACCAGTTTACGGGCCCGTCCCCGGTAAAGTCTACTGGGATTTTTGACTGAAACATTCTTAAACTGGCTTTGGACTTGTTTGGAAGGAAGGCACGTTTGGTAAAGTTTAGGTTAGGACTTGTCGATGGGCGGGGTCCTGAGGTTTATTCCCATGATCGCTGTCGTCTGGTTGGTAGGTTAGACAGAAGCAGCCCGGGTTGTTCCCAATGTGCTGGTCTGGTTGGCTGCGCTGAGGGAGTAGCGGGGGGCCGTGGGCCAATGAGCACGCCAGCGGGCAGAGATGTGGGTGGGTCATCAGTGGGCGGAAAGGTCAGAAGGTCAAGGGGTCATGGGTTAGTTGCCGTGGCAGCTAGAGTTAGACAGACAGAGACGGACAGACGTGGAAAGGAAACAAAAAGGGCACATAAAAGGGGACATAAAAAGAAAAAAAGATAGAAGAGAGATTAGTGTCAGCTAGTGGCGTCAGGATGACAACAAGGCAGATCTACTGCAGTCACACAGCGTGAGGGGATAAGGGCTGCACAACACCTTCATGAGCCCTGCATAACCATTCAGAAAGACTTACATCGACCACAGGGTGGTGACATAAGGAATGGCCGGTTAGCGATGCTCATGTGTGCTCATGAAGGTGTTTGCAGGGTTGTTTTTTTGGGGGGAGGAGGAGGAGGACGAGGACGAGACGCCCCTCCTGCCGTGTGACTGCTGCTATAGTGATACTACTCATGCTAGCTGGTCTAGCACAGACAGACAGTGAAACCATGGACAGAGAGGGAGACAGCATGGTTTCATGTGGGTGAGAGAGTGACCTTTATGTCCAAAAGAAAAGTGTCCGGGCCTCTAAGAAATACTTTCACTCGCTGACAAGTAGAGCTATTGTTTAGCAGCAGGCATAAGATCTTGATGATTAACAGTCGTGATTAACTGATTATTGATTATGGTTTGATCATTAGAAGAGCGCTTAATGACTACGGTAAGCAAAGAGGCGCCATAAGAGACAGTGATGAGAGGTTAAAAAGATGGTGATTTTAGAGGGACTTAAGAAACAATTTAACAATAGACAGACTAACTACAAGAATTTAGAGGCTTTGGTTTTCTTTAGAGATTTTTTTTTCAATAGTCATCTTTATTGCCTTTTAGTGTTTTTTTGTCCATCGTGTACAACAAGAGCACCACCGCTCAACATACACACATATATCGTAGCTAGCTAGTCCATTTTCTATTGCATAAAAACAGTCACGAGGCCTGTGAATCGAGAAAAAAGGTCACCTCATCTTTAAATAGACAGAGCAAAACACTGCCTTCATTGCCACCCCCTTTCTTTTCTTTTTTTTTTGTTTTGTTTCGTCGTTGTCGTCGTCGTTGTTGTTGTTGTTGCGGTGACTAAAACAGTAGTAGCTACACACCTTGAATAAAGTCTGAAGTTTTACATGGAGACACTTCTTCTTCATCTATAAAAAGCATATCGTAAAAACAAAAAT
Organism: Larimichthys crocea; assembly: GCF_000972845.2. Lineage (NCBI taxonomy): Eukaryota > Metazoa > Chordata > Actinopteri > Sciaenidae > Larimichthys > Larimichthys crocea. The sequence goes on from NC_040026.1 coordinate 19,749,310, forward strand.
AAAAATTTACAAACTAAAAAACAAAAAAAACAAAAAAAACAAAAAAAAAAACTAAAAGTATTTCCAAGCGATCTTGTTCCATAAGCTTCATATAAGCACTTAAATCCTTAAAATCCCTATATACAAATTTATTTTTGCAGCTAAATACATGGTAACAGCACCACTCTGGCTAGGAAATATATGAAAGATGTAAACAGCCCCAATGATAAAGTCCAGTGGGCGACTGATAAGACCACAAACAACAGTATTTCATACAAAAAGAGCTTGTAACACAGACCTCAGTAGTCATCACACGCTGTGTTTTTAGTAGTAAAAGACCAAAGATCACACGGAAGTGAATGACCTCCAGAAAAAAAGACAATCACTGTTACCTTAAATGTCATATAGTCATTGGGCACAACACAGGATTTAATTAATAATAATAAAAACATTTGTGGAAATCTACTGGAATGAAGTTTGGGGGTATAAATAAAACTTCCTACAGATATTCGTAGGGTCAAAAGTAGTAAGTGAAGAGATATAAAAATCTGAGAGAGGACTCCAAATCCAGAGTCACAAGGACCCGAGTCACATGAACGGAGCGATCCATTCTAATTGAAAGGGTCCCGGCCTGCAAGCCGTCCAGTTTATCTAACAGGCGAGCAAAGATAACCGCTGCAGCTGTCGCCCCCCCTTTACATGGTTCCTCCCAATCTTGCTCACTTATTCCACTTTCACTGCAACAAATACCGCTTCAGCGTGTGACCTTTTCTTTTTTTTCTTTTCCCGCCTGATACAGTATTTTCTATTTTTCTTTTTTAGGCATGCCGTATTACAGACACATGTAAACTGAAATTGGTCCATTGGTCTGCATGCACGCACCACAAAACACACAAACACAATACAACATAAACATAAAGTGGCTGGTGAGCTAACTAACCTCTGTCTGGGGTCACTACCCTTTGGTAAGGATGGATTCTCTTGTCGTGGCGTCGTACCTTAGTGGTCATGGCACCTGCTAACAGCCATTGACATCGCCAAAACAGAACACAGAAGGTTACTCATCAGGAAAAAAAAAGACATCAAACAGTCCACCCATGGCACCAACATCAGTGAAAACCAGGAATTTACAAGAAGTGTTCAAGGCTGAGGGTGAAAGTAAGTCGAAACGCTTCTAAGAGACAGAATTGTTGTTGTTTTGTGGTCTTCTGTTCTCTAAAGAAAATATTAATCCAAACCACTAATTTCTCACTAAAGCTTCACTAGTAGATTCAACATCAGCTGTAAGCAAAGTCACTCTATAGCTCTGTGATTAAAAATAAGCTTTAACATATATTAAATCACAAACAGCAGCGCTAAAATATCTATGGGTTCACTAAAAATGTGTTAAAAGTACAAGCGGAAGCTGAACTATTAAAAAAAAGTTAAATAGCTTGTTGTCACACCACAATACTAGTCTGCTAATACAAAGAGGAAATTAACAGGAATGGACACTTGACTACAGAATGACTGTCGAGGAATCTGTCATCCTAAAGTATGAGCAAACTTTGAGTGTTTGCTCTGTGGGACAAGTATGTACGGGAGTGGGGTGGGGAAGGGAAAGGGGAAGGGGAAGGGGGTCTGCAAGCCAGTCCGTGTGTGTGCTAGGAAGGGTTGCTATCGCTTAGCCTTTGGTTGGGAAAGCCATACCTGCAAAAACACAGGAAGAAGGGACTGTTAGCCCAACAATGAGCCTCAGTAATCATCAATATATACCGCGGATGTATTACAAGACCTGGATATGGCTGCCAATTTGTCTCAGTGGTACTTCAACAAAGAAGTTCTGCAGCCTAACCCGACAATAACACAAAATATCTGTTTTTATTTTATACCGTTAAGTCCGTGTAAAGCTTTAGGCTTGGATCGTGTTTGGTTAACTATCCTCTGTGTCCATGCATGTCGTGTTTTGCAAATAGATATACAGAGTTTCGATTGTTCACGTCTCTCAGGTTCTGCCTTGTCGTGCTAAAGGTGAATGCGTGTGCCTTCATGTCACTGTGTTTAATGTTTCCACATTGCCATTATGGTCATGTCTCTCATATACAAGAGATAAAGCATAAATAAATTCATAAAAAAGCGAAAGTGACAGAGTGTAGGCCGTGTGTTGCTTTAGCCTGGCAAACTAATACTTCGAATTTGGCAGTCAATGCTGCATTCAGTGTACAGACTCTATGCTGGGTCTAGTCCTAGTCCTAATGTGTGTTCAGACAGAACACAAGGCAAAATTTAGAGTTCAATATGTCTCCGTTTCAGTGGTGCATTTGTGAGTATTTGTGCTTTATGAATCTGCAAAGATGAGACGGAAAAGTACGAGATCTGTCAGTTTGCACGAATGATTTGCTTTGGACACACCTTTATAGATGTATCAACCAGTGCTAGTGTAGAACTTTACCATAAACCTCAGCTGAGCAAGCTTCGGTCAGAATCTCTGTCGACTTTCTCGTTTCCCTTTTTGTCGGAAAGAAAACCAAATTTTGAAGTTAGTTAAAAGATAAAAGTTCTAGCTAGGGTTGTTTTGATCCACTACTATCACCCTGTCGGTGCTGGGTCAACTTAACCTAGTGTCACGTACATTTTTGGTGCCAGCGTTATTTTTTGTGCACACTAATATCGCGTTTGTAAAGACTACGGAAGAAGCGGGCATGGCCAGAGACACTAATAGAAAAGGTTGTTTTGACGTATGCGATTGGTGAGCATCTTTCATTGGCGTCCAGTATCCAGTTCTCATAATACATCCATTGACTATGTATCACAGTGATGAACTTTTGATGTATAAATACCTAATACTCCAGTTGAGTCAATTGGGTATTCCAATATGGAGGGCGTGAGTGTGTAGGGATACTCGTACGGCGTGTAGATGATTCCAGATTCGGGCCCTTGCTGCACCAGTGCCGGGTGCGGGTTGCCTCCCGGTACGAGGGCCGAGCTCTGGATCTGACGAATCAGAGGCATGATGGTCGGTGTGGTGACGGGGGCAGGGTTGCGCAGGCTCGGAGGCAGGACGGGCGTTGGACCTGTGATGATCCGAGGCGCCTGAGGGGTCCCTAGAGGGAAGGCGGCGGTGGCTGCGCGGCACGCAAACATACAGTAATGCAAGTGTGCACACACCCACACACATACAATAGACAGGGAAGAAGAGGAGAGGACAAACAGACTATTTAACTGGAGAAACAGAGGCATTGTTCATATATACAGTGGACTCCTGTACGGAGACCCCTCCTTTGTCACCCACCAACCCTCCTCCACATGTTAATTATGATGCCATCCTTACGCGTCTTGACATTGGCGTCTCTGTAGGTCCCGTTGAGAATGGCCAGCTCCATCAGCTGCATTTTCTTCAGGTTGTCCTCCCCCTCGGCCTACGCCAGCATGCACACAAGCAGAGCAACACAATCAGCTTACTTAGCGAGGACTGTCATTCAGCCGTTTGACGTGCGAATGAATGAACTTTTGTGGGAGTCCGGTCAACAAGTCAGCAAACGTTACACTATGATGGAGCTAATTATGATTCGATTTGAATGTTCGGACTCAAACACAGTCTGAAATGGAGCAGACTTTGGACACAACACAGGACTGTCAAACTCGCCAGCTTCTTAGCTCCTGTTACATCTCGGTGAAAAGCCTGACTGATTTACAGTCAAACGGCGAGGTTGGCTGGGTTAAACTAACCCATATCATTAACTTCACCCTCCTTTAACTACACACACACATTCACGTGCATAGATTAACAGGTGTTCCTGCTCCTGATTGCCTTCAGACACTTCTCACATCCCTTTACTTTCAGGGTTTTGGACGATGCTGCGCTGTGATTGGAGCGGAAGTGGCGGCTGATTGCAGCAATAGAAATCCCCCTGCTGGTCTTTTCAGTCTGTTTCTATTGTTGCAAATAATACAGGCGGGAAAAAAAAGGAAGGAGCCTTGTGATTTCAAAATATGTGCTTTTGTGACTGCGTGTCAAAGAGGGGATTATTTAGAGAGTGTGTGTGTGTGTGTGTATATATATATGTGGCCTATACGGCGATGTCTGTGCAGTGTTCCTCTGCGTTTTCTATCTGTTTGTGCACTTTTATCCATGTACGTCAGCCTCCGGCGGGGAAAAAAGGTGGGCCGGAGAATGTGAGAAATGTTGAGGAGTGCAATCAAAATGTCCTCTTGTGTGGACAACGCACAAAAAAAAAACGGGAGAAAAGGGAATACTGTAGCCAGTAGTTGGGAATGAAGTGAGTTGTGAACGAGTGAAAGGAGTGATGGAGTGGGGAGAACAAGTGAACAGACTCTCCATTCATTCCCTCAGCCTTTCAAACAACCCGGGGTTACCATGGAAACCCCTTTATGCGTGTTCCCTAATTACCCTAACCCCTTACACATACTCTCTCATACACACAGAAAGACACACACACAAACACACACACACACACACACACACACAAAAAGACACAAACACACACATTTTGGACTGACAATCCCCTTCCCCCCTTTCCATGCATACCAACACAGTGAACCTTCATCCATTCACACAAACACTTTCCAATCAGTCCTGATAAAATTTCCTCGTGGGTTTTTTTTTCGGGGTCTGATACTCACAGCGGGCACGAGAAGTTTCTTGACCTCGTTGATGGCCCGCTGGAGTTTGATCTTGGCCCGGTTGTGTGTGTCCTCCACCGTGATCAGGACGTGGAGGTCCTCGCTGAGGTGCTCCCAGTTGGGTTTCCCTCGGTTCATCTCCTCCTGAAACAAACACACAAGGAAAAAGGAGAAAAAAAAACACATTTCACAAGCCTTGTTTGAATGCACCACACAAGCTTTGGTGCTGAGAGAAACGGGAACTTTTCTTCTCGTCTGGCTCGGTTTTTTTGGTTCGGCGTCCAACTACACACAACACAAACACACACATACAAGGCTCAAGGTTGTGTAATGCAGCTTTGGACCCGTTATCAAACTCCTGTTGCTCTTCAGCGGTTACACAAGTTTGGTGTTGCATTTTATTCCAGGAGCTCAGGAACATTTCCCAAATCAAACGCTATCCTCGGCTACTGCTTGTTTATCTTATCTTCCCTCCTCTATCTCTGCTGATTATTTCATCTTCAGATGTTGATTCAGTGACAATAGCGGCATTAATCATTGTCAAGGACAAACGCTGACACTGTTGCTGGTTGTATTTGTACGTCTCCTTCCCTGGTTCACAGGCTGGATAGGTTTGGCTTCAGATTATTGTGATACTTTTCTCTTTTTTTTTAAAGTTCATCAGACAAATTTTGGATAAAGTCAAATTGTTCTCTGGGCACTTGCGACACATTGGTTTTTATTTTTATCTTTAGCCACAGTAACTCGAGGGACGGATAGGAAAGATGGCAATGTCAGTCGGTGGCTCAGTCGGTCATTTCACCACTTTGGTCCAGACTGAAATATCTCATTGAGACAGACATGGATGAATCCTGACTTTGGTGACTTTCCCTCTGCTTTCTAATGAGTAAAATGTCTCGACACATTTTGGACGGTAGACCATGAAATTTGGTTGAGACGTTCATGTCAACCTTTGAATGGACTGTCATAACTTTCATGACCCTCGGCTGCAAAATGATGACCTGCTAAACATGTGCACACAGGAAAAGTTTGACATTTTCTTTGTTAAATGAAAAGATTGATACAACTCTTATCTGTTGAATCTGAAGCTACAGGCAGAAGATTGTTGCCTGGATCTACATCACATTCAGTCATTTAGCTGACGATTGTATCCAAGCAACTTACAAAAAAGGGAAACAATCAAGATGCAAGTACTGTGACAGTACTAGAGCGGATAGATTTAGCATGTCCAGTTGTTGGTAGTGCTCGGAGAGGAGGTACTCTTTGAAGAGTTGGGTCTTCAGGAGGTTTTTAAGTTAGAGAGGGATGCCCCTGATCTTAGAAACTGGTGGGACGTTCCACCAATGGGCATAACAGGCTAGAAAAGTTTGGATTGCCCTGAGCATACGGTTGGCAGAGCCAGGCGCTGTTCATTAGAAGACGCAACATATGCCTGTATGAGACTACTTTGTAGTCAGCATTGGCGATTTGAATTTTATTTTAGCTCTATCCAGCTGTTACAAAATTAACCTAATAGCATCTTTAAAGTTGTCACGAGTTTGCCCCGACTCTAACGATATCCGTTGATTCAATTTCTCCTAACCAATTACATGAGACTGACATGTCTGCCTGAAGCTATGTGGTTTTAAGTGGACACTGATGTGTAGCCAGGCCAACATACCGGTTCTGCTGGGATTTTAAGAGTAGAGCCGTCTACGAACAGCCGATAGCCGATCTGTCCATCTGTACTTTTTCGAATGTTTGGATGCTGGCAATCACTGAACCTCACTACTCAACAAACTGTCTGTTCAATACAAACAATAAACACAAAAATGACAACTTGTGGTTTTACGGGTTGGCGTAAAAACAAGCTACGATGACGGACGATATTGAGAAGACGTGCCGTCTATAAACAGCCTCGATGTCACGATAGTCGATCTTGCCTGTAGGGGTTGCTATTGTTGTCATTACTCCTTCTCGGTGGAGTTTGCCCATGGCACTAGTTGGCTAATCATAAGTGCTCACACTGTGCTCATTTTCAAAGGTCTGGACCCTGGCCACTACTTAACAAATAGTTTGTTCAATACAGACAAAAAAACTAAGTGTAAAAATGAAAACTTGTGGTTTTGCGGGTCGTCAGCTGCCAGTATACTGAAGTGGTTGTCAGAGGGTCAAATAGCTTCAGAACCTCCCTCCCCCTCAAAAAACCTTTCCAAGGTCAGATTAGTGGGGGCCCGAGTCCGACCACTTCTGTTGCTTTCTGAAACCGACTATCCGACATTCACACCCACATCATGCTGTGATTGGCCAGCTGTGTGCGGAGGTGAGAAAGTACGAACGTTTCTCTCCAGCTTTCTCTCTCCTCTCTCATTCTCGACACAATTATATGACACTGTTCGTGTAAACACGACAAAGTCTTCCGATGAGAGACTTGTGTAAAAATGTGTAACAATATCTCCGGATTTAAACAATCTCACGCCTCCATCCCTCCCTATAACCACCGGCATTTCACTCCCCCGCGGCTAGCCGTTCCCTACTGCTTCCAGTCTTTATGCTAAGCTAAGCTAAGCATCAGATGACAGATGTGAGTGCTATTAATCTTCGCATCAAGCTCTTGGCAAGAAAAGTCGAGTATTTCCCAAAACGTCCAATCATTCCTTTAAGTTGAGCTTTGCACAGCTGCTTTCATGACTGTAGTCTTTATATTTTTTGATAAAAAAGTCCCAGTTTAAACCGAAATTATGAAGTCTTCTGTCTTCAGTATTGTGCACCGGGACATCGTATCCTCTGTGGATGTTTTGTCAAGTGAGATGTATCATTTTGAAAAACACCAAAAGTCAACATCTCTCTCTCCTCTCCCCCTGTTGCCTCCCACTGTGTCTCTGTTTTCCTTCCTCTCTGTCTCTGTGTGTGTCTCTCTCTCTCTCTCGGAGGGGCGTGCGGGGTAGGGAATGTTCTGGAGAGAGAGGGTGGGTTGGAATGCTGGACTTGCTCCACCTGCCGTTTGGAAAGCTTGAGCCGACTCCGTCCAACAGCAAACACCAGGGGAGAGGAAGGGAGAACAGATGGACCGAACACCAGGACAGGAGAGAAAAACCGAGTACCAAAAACTCATTATGAGAAACGGCTTGATAGATACAGCACAGATAGATAGATAGATAGATAGATAGATAGATAGATAGATAGATAGATAGATAGATAGATAGATAGATAGATAGATAGATAGATAGATAGATAGATCTAGATTGGATTAGATTGGATTCCTTTCATGTCAAAGCTGCCCTCAAACACATCTGAACATCATGTCCTTGTTTATTTTTGTAGGTTTTTGTTATTGTGTGAGTGCTAATCTCAAAAATCAGATCGATTTGAAGCATATCAAGAATGTTTTAAACTAATGGGAACCAATGACCTGCCTGGAGGTTGGTGCAAAGTCGTGTAAAGTTTTGTGAAATACGCTTTCTTGCAGAGAGTTGAGATGAGATTACCACTCTCGTGTCTGCATGAATATGAGTCTACGGCAGCTGATTGTCCTAGCTCAGCATAAAGACTGGAAACAGAGGCAAACAGCTAGCTGCGACTAACAAAATCTGTATAAAGATCACTGATTATGACACATTATATCTCATGAATTTGATCTCTGTAAAACTGAGAAGTTGCGGTTCAGCAGAGGTTGTGTTTGAGACTCTTTCTTGGCGGGTTGCAGTGACTTCCTGGAGTTTCTGCTAATGACTTTTTTTTTTTACTTTGATGCAAGCAGCACAAGCCTCCGTGGCTGTGAAGTGAAGCCAACGCAGGAAGTGCCAAAAACCGCACTTCCTCAAACGGCCACATGAGGCCGGCTAGAGAACACGTCAGTCTCCGTAAGTCCCCATGTTAAAAACTTCACAGCAGAAATAAACATGTTTACAGCCTGGTACAAAAAACAGTTTTGGTCTCTGTAGCTAATTTCCCCGTTCATGACAACTGTACTGAGGGTGAATACACCTGTTTAGATTATATTAAGGCTTTTTAAGTTATGCAGGGTTAACAGCGCCTCAGCGAGAGTCAGGCTTGCTGTTTCCGCCTTATTCATAACTTAACATAACATACTTGTGCACAGAATAACATCGAGACCTGACAGCGGGGTTATTGAAGAGGCGGGACATTAGATTTTTGGAGGGTGTGCACAATAAATTGTGATAAATCAAAATGTAGCCTGTGGTCTTACAGATTAACAACCGTAATAAAAATAAAAGACTTTTTTTTTTTCCAATTTTGTAATTTGTTGGCCTACTCTGAGCTAACACACTAAAAGATCCTAATGAGTATAACGAGCAGTACGCAGCAATTTCGGCATTTAATCAGATTTATTTAGCACAGCTATGCGTCTGTTACAGACCAGATTAAAAGAAACAAAACATGCCCAAACCAATGAAGCAACAAGCTGACGTATAGCTGCCTACGTCCTCACGCTAACGCGTGTTAAACTCTTTTAAATTAAAAAAAAATATTGGAACAAATTGTGTTCATTATTATCAGGTAACAACTGATGGGAAGAGGGGTACGAAGCAGCAGGGCGGCACAGAGGTCATCCAGGGTGGACCTGGCCCCCTAAACACCCGCTGGGTACGCTTCTCGTCTAACTAATAATAACACGTTTCACAAAATGTCAAACTGTTCCTTTAAAGGCAAACATGCGAAGACATTCCTGTGGTCTATGACAGAGCTGCAGCTGATGTGAACTGTGAAATCCAGAAAGAGAGAGGACACACACACACACACACACACACACACACACGAAAACTGAAAAAGCATGTACGTTGTAAGGGTGTATACCTTCTTCTTGTCTCTCATGGAGCCCTTTCCTCGCACCATAATCTTGCAGCCGGTCTCTGCCTCCAGTTGTTTGGCCGTCAGTCCACGTGGGCCGAGGATCCTCCCGACAAAGTTGAACTACACGAAAAGAGCAAAAAAAAAACAAGCCACATTTTTACATCACTATATATTTATATATTTTTTTAACAGTGTGTGTGTGTGTGTGTGTGTTTTTCATGCGCCGTGAGCGAGTGTGCCTTTGAGGATGATGTGTTTGTGTTACTAAGAGGGACAAAAATAGCTCATTATATGGGTGCTGGCTGGTGTTGGTGGTATGACAGGACAGCGACGTTCTCTTAACCTTATCTGTCACTAAGACTGAGTGATTAACTAGACAGCTGCCCCTCTGTGTATATGTGTGTGTGTGTGTGTGTTTGATTCATTGCCACTATCCCCTGTCAGTCTCTGCTTCTCTTATAACATGTGTCAAGCCTCTTCCCTACATTGTTTTACTTCAACCAACCTCTGCGACAGTTGCGACATATTCGCTCCGGCCTTTGTGATGACCCTTGACTCTCTCTCTCTCTCTCTAACACACACACACACAAATTCAAGATAGAGGAACTGCTCTCTAAATTTAACCTTGATCTCAACAGTTTTCCAACGCACTCCTGTCTGTGTGTGTGTGTGTGTGTGTGAGTGTGTGTGTGTCCTGTTAGTCTTCTGTCATGTGAGTGAGGACAGCCTGTCATTGTATTCGGTGATTGGCGAGCTGATGCATGGAGAAAAATCATGTGAGCCGTTCAATCTGGATCAACTCAACTCATATTGAAGTGCTTAACTGTACTTGGAGTGGAGTCGGAGGGATGCACCTCTAAAAAAAAAAAAAATCACTGCAGTTCACTTGTTTTTATATGCGCGGAGGAGACTTAATCCCCCGTTTTTAAGCTCCTATCAATATTTACGGTGTCAACTTATGGCTGAAAATGAAGCCGTGAGGGAATTTACGCCAGTTTATTGCCGTTTTGGGGTAAACAAAAACTTGTTTTTCACAATTATTCTTTTTTTATCTCATTGGAAACACCAGCCAAGGTTCATTATTGATTTATTTTATGTCCAGATTACATCACTCGGTGCGAGTGAGAGATGATAAAAGCGTAAAAAAAAAAAAAACGTCCCCGTGAGTAAAGATCTCGCTGACTTTTTGGACCTCGCTGACTTTTTGGCAGCAGCCCGTCTGTAACTAAGAGGAGATAAAGTGACAACAGCAAAAAGTAAACAGAGACGCTTCTGAAAGGTCAAAGGTCATGGGTTTGTCCACTCACGTCTGGGTATTCTTTGACAGGCACGTAGAGCTTCTCCTGCAGCTGAGCCACGGGGCCGATAGCCTCAGGAAGCTCCTCCATGTCCCGCCCGTTGAACATGCCACCGTTCACTGTGTCGTTGTACATGTCCTTGCGTACCCTGCCAATTTCTGGGGTAGGAAAAACAAAAACACACAGACAGGAGTGAAAAAGTTGGGAGTCAATGTCCAGCAAAATGTCAACGAGGGATGGTCGAGTGTCACGTTTCTTCACACGTCCGTTTCTTGGAGCGGTGACTCACTGTCACCAGAATTACAGCAGGCCCCTCATTGTGACAGCTAGACGGTCAGACAATCAGACAGACAGGAAGGCAGGAAGACAGTCACAAGCATTCTGCACCACAATGTAGAATCTGACCACCGAACGCCCTGCAATCAGGACTCCATCCATTACCGACAGTATCTCTCTTTTCCATTTCGTGTCTCACAAAAACACGCCGACTTCTTTCAGCGCAAATAACACCGTGGAGAAGACATACATGTTGGTGGGTGTCACGATGACCTAGAGCTGCAGGACAGTTATCCAGCAACGGCACAGACAGACAAACAGGGCATGGAAATTCTTACAAAGCAACGTGGGTGCAATTATTTTTTAAATCGATTAGTCTGGAGACCATTTTAATGATTATTTTATAAATCTTCAGCTCTATAAATGCCATAAAATAGCTAAAAAAAGGCTATTTGGCACCTTGAAATTTATATTTCTTTGGGATATGATATAAAACAGATGATGTGAAGATATAAAACAGAGATTCGTTCAAGTTTATGCCTTATGTCTGATACATGAGACTATGTTTGTCTGCCTGTCTGCTTGTTTAGTGTTGTCTGAATGACCAATGCTAGCCTGTGATGCCTTTGTAATGACACGCTAGCACAATAATAACTGACTACTGCACGCACACACACACACACACACATGGCGGAATAACTGCCTTGAGGCACAAATATCATCTGACCTAAGCAGGCTGACAGCCATGTCTCCCCGCTCTCTGCGAGTGATAAGTCTGACCGTAATAACTACAGTAGGAACGCTATAATTACAGCCGCAGCTACAGCGACAATGATGATCCTCTAATAACCCATTCTGACCTGTTACAGACCAAAAGTGACTATTAAAAAGAAACACACACACACACACACACACATAGACAAACAAATTCTGCACAGACAAGCAGGGCTTGTGTCATAATTTAGCTGAGGCCAGGGACCAGCTTTCTGGAGGGGAAATAAGAAGTGAAAGAAGAACAAGAGGAGGAGGGGTGTAGATGTTACAGGCCTTATCTTTACACTTCAACCTGTTGTATGGTTTTATATATAGACCGGACTCAACCGCAGTGTTTCTAAAAATGCCACAAACATGCACCCTGACAGTATGTGTGACTGACAGGCTTTCTTATTACCCCTGTAAACTTTTTTTTTGGGGCCCCGAGCTTGAAATGAGCACGGTGCATTGCCTTTCATTCTAACCGTGGGTGTCAAAGGACTTTTAAAAAATAAATAAATATGAACACAACCGAGAGATGTTTAGAGGTCAACCTTTGCTGCGTCATGGGACTTGTCACAGAGTCACAAAGTCAGGACCTTGGTGATCCTGATGCGCCACAACAGTGGCAACAACAGTGGACCAAGGCCTTGGCAAGCTTTGTAGGAACTGTTTTAAATAGACTTTTGTGTTGTTGTGTTTGGATATCAACAAGTGGACAGCGTGTTAAAGCGGGCTGGAATCAAACATTTTACACAGTGACAGGGCTCAGGGATGGGCTGCAGCATTCACATAAGCCTGCGCATTAGGTCACTGGGAAAGACTAACAACTGTCTGTTTGTTCCCATCACCAACTGCCCGTGTGAGTGTGTGTGTGTGTGTGTGTGTGTGTGCATGCGTGAGTGTGTGTGTGTGTGTGTGTGTGTGAGAGAGAGAGACAGGGTGTGCTCATCTGCTGCAAAGGACACATCCTATTCACACGTCTAGTTTCATAGCAACTTTTCATTCAGGTTTAATGTGAATTTACGAGCCAAAGTTTAATTATTAATCATTAACATCTTCCAGTGGATGGGTGGGTGACATTACTGTGGTGTTGTGGAACAATCCCTGCACTTAATGAGTGAATAACTTTTAATTAAATCCCTAACAAGTAGATTAAAGGAGTTCTGGAGGTGAGTTACCTTCATCCAACAGCCGCTCCAGATGCGTAAAGATGCCGCTGAAGTTGGGCAGGGAGCTCATCACCTTCCTGTCGTTCATCAGCTGCATTAGATAGTCCGGGTTGGACTTGGGTCTCTCCTTCACCTCTGTCTCCCCGACCATGGCTTATGCTTTAACAATAATATTAATAAAGAAACAAAACAACAACTAGCAGCTAGTGGAGAAAAATAAAAAAACTTATGTATGTGAGGAAAAAAAAAAAAGACACGCCCCGGACAAGCGATGCGAGGACCCCAGGGGATTCCACCGGCCGCGACCCGCTGACCGCCTCTCTCTCTCGGTGATCAGAAAAATCTCAGCCCCGGTTAAATCGACTCTTCTTCGGGTTAACGTTTTGTGAGTGTGTGCCCCCCTTCTTCCTCTCTTCTTCTTCTTCCAAACGGTTCCCTCACTCCTCTCTCCAGACTCTGCAGAGTTTCCAAAAAAAAAAAAGTTCCTTTTTTTTGCAGAGAGTTTATTTCTTTTTTGGACACTTTGTTTTTTTTTAAACCGACTCTTCGAACTTCTTCAACAAATTAAATAAAAATAAAATGTGCGTGTCCCTCCTGTGTGTCCCCGGCTTGCCTCCCTGCGCTTGTGTCCGCCCGGTGTGTCGGTATTCTGCAGCGGGGATCGACTCCCTATCATATGATTACAGTATAGGAGCAGCACGAGAAGAGTGTCCGGAGCGCGCTGCGCGTCGCCGACAGAGAGGAGGAGGAGGCTCGTGCCTTTAGAAGGCCCCTCGTTGCCCCTGTGTGTCTCTCTCATGCGCGCGCGCACACACACACACACACACACTCCACAGTATAACAATATAACACATAGGTATGCACACCTGTTACTGTCCATCACTCGCCCTGTGAAGTGCGTGTGTGTCCCAAGTATCATCAAGAACTCGACCTAAGTGCAGTTTAGAGGTACTTTAAATTTATGACCCCCCCTATACTCAGTTCACACCACTCACAGTTGTTGTTGTAAAAAAAATAATCAGGACGATTCTCCTGTGTATTCATGTAAATAAATGAGTTTTATTTAGTTTTTTTGGACTGGATACGCGCCAAACTTTGTGCATGCAGGGTCAGAAAAAAGTGTGTACAAGCAGTACTCATGTATGGAATTATTTTAGTTTATTTATTTATGTGATAACAAGTTAATTTTATTTGGGTTTTTTTTCAAGAACTATCTCAAAATAACAAATGTTGGATCATTTTCTTGAGATCTGAGATCTCTAAAAAAAATAAAAATATTGTGCTTTTACACACACAAACTTGGCTACATATTATCAGTAATGGAGCAATTATTCATGTCCTCTACTTGAGTAAAAGTATCATTACAACAATATAGAAATACCCAGTCCTAAGTGTCATCGACTTATACTAAAGTATAAAACATAAAAGTTCTGATTCTGTCACTGATATATAGATATGTATATGGAAGCCCTGAGCGGCCATACATTCATACATTTTATTTCCTTCCACGTTTCCCGATGTAAATAGTTGATGCATCCGTATACAGGCAGCAAACTACTGCAGACAAACTAAATACTAGTTTGAGATTAGGTCTTTTGCATGTTTTTGTGGCCACCGTAGTTTCTCTTTAAGATTGTAATCCAGTAACTAACAACACTAGATAACACTAAATACACTGGTCCTTTAAGTCATAGACATACCCAATGACATGTATCATAAGCTAATACTGCAGTGTAAAAAGAAAATGATATATCGTTTTTTTTTATACATCTATGTGCACGGCTGACTCACCAGATAAATCGGAGAGGTCGTGATATCTGTTACACACGTGTGTATTCATTTATTTAGTCGTTCTTCCAATCTGTGCTTTTATTTTGAAATATTGGATAACTCATACACTCATAGACATCTGAAATGTGACAAGGGGCCCCACTGAAGGGGTCACAAGCCAGATATGTATGAACCCACTGCTTTAAAGGTCCAGTGTGCCAGATTATGAGGGATTTCATGGTGGAAATATAATATTCATAACTGTTTTAATTTGTGTATAATCACCTGAAATGTGTGTTGTGTTTTGTTACTTTAGAAAGAGACTTTTATATCTACAGACGCTGAATCCAGATACTGTGTTTTGGCCATACAATGATAAAATGTTAGAATAGATAAAAGCCTATAAGAGAAAAAGAAAGAAGTTTAAGAACCGGTGCATAGAAACCAAGGAACGATTCAACAAGACCTATAAACTGCAACAATAAAACCAATAAAACGGTAAATTAATTCAATAAACACAGGTTGATCAAGGTTTTGTGGCAGGAGGGGGACACAAGGGCATTGCAATCAGCAAGTACACCACTAGATAACACTAAATACTACACACAGGACCTTTAATCTTTATATTTTATCAGATTATCATGTGTTTTTAAACCTTTAATCTTTATATTTTATCAGATTATCATGTGTTTTTAATGTGGATGTCATGATGCATAAAGTAACTAGTAACTACAGCTGTCAGAGAAGTACGTTAAAAAGTAATTTATAATAGCATATTTTGCTTACTTCCGTACTCTAGGTTTACAAAGCAGGCCTTACTTGTGGAGTATTCGTCTACGAGTGCTCCTTCTCTACTCAAGTAAAAGTAATCAGAGTACTCCTCCTGCCCCCCTCCTCCGGTTCACACCCTCCACATTCAGAACTTTTGTCAAGGATCCTGAAATAATAAGAAGGTGTGATGTGTGCATTGGTTCTCTCTGGGTGGCTTCTGCTGCTGAAATGTTATTGCCGAAGGAACAGATAGGTGCGAGGGTCTAAACTTAACTTGCTGTAAATCACACACATGTGCACACACACACACACACACACACAAGCGCGTAACATGTGCACCCACGCATGCTTTGACTTTTAAGCCTTTTGTCAGGCGCTGCTGGCCTCCCACCTGGTTTCTCTCCTCTGTCTACTGTTGTACGCAGTGTGTTTTCCGCCTTGTAAGACTAAACTTATGATGGGTGGGAAGCTCTGTGTGTGTGTGTGTGTGTGTGTCAGAGCAGCAGGAATTGTAATGGGGCAGCAGCAGTGTTGGTAATGGCTGGTCAGCTGGTATGGCGAGTATTCAGGGCGGGGGCAGTGCATTGTCCTCTCATAGCTCCAACAATGCCCCTCTGAGCAGGCCACACATCTACCAGTCACGGGCCTCTCTCTGCCCCCGTCTCTGCTTTTCTTTCTGTCTGCCATATTTATTCAGCCCGTAGTGAAGTGCAGAGTGAGATGTGATATGTAGTACAGTCCCTGACCTTTGCCTGCGGCGTCAAGGTCAAACACCAACCTCGGTTAATATTAGAGCATGTGTCAGTCATTGTTTCAGTGTAAAGACGTTTGAATGATTAATAAATGTTGCATATATTCATCAACTGCATGCTCCTTTATGTATAATTAATAGCTCACATCAATTAATCAGTCACATTAATGCATATATGTCATTCATCTATCCATCTGCTGACACGTCCCATAAATCTAAACCAAAAAACGGATTTTAATAGATTAAATCTAAATGTATTAAATAAAAAAAATGGCAAGTGTTTTTTATGTTTTTCGCTCCTCACATGTGAAGATTTGTTGCTTTTCTCTGTTTGAAATCATCGTACATTTTATATTTTGGTGACACCACTGTTAGAGCTACAATGATTAATCATTAAAAACTTGCCAGTCGACATAAAATGAATCTTTTATGTGATTTGTTAATCAGAAATTTCAGCCAGTCACTGGTTTTAGCTTCTCAAATGTGAGGATTTGATCTTTTATATTGTTGTATATTTAATATTTTGGGGGTTTGGAGCGTCAGTGTATAATTTTTGGATCAAAGTAGTAATCTGAAATTCTCAAATTGAGCTCTGAAAACTCTTCTTTAGAGTCGATGGACAGAGAATGAGTCGTCAATCATTTTGATAGTTGATTTTTATGTCGTTTATTAAAAGGAAATCTCAAACAGTCACTGATTTTAGCTTCTCAGATGTGATGATTTGCTGTTTTTTTCCTGTTATTTCGTGTCGGTTGGACAAAATAAGCAATTTAAAGATGTTACGTTTGGCTTTTTTAAAGTTAGTTTTAAAGTTTTAAAGAAACTATTCTAACAGATAAATCATTTTAAATCACTTCTTGAGCAGAAATATTAAACATGGTCAAAGCTTCTTAAACGTGAGAATACGCTGCTTTTCTTAAATCACTGCACAGAGAATATTTTAGACATTTGCAGTGCTGACATCTGAAGATGTCTATTTTATAGGCTGAACAGTTAATTAATTATCTGAGGAAATAATTGGTGAGATTCACTGATAGTGAAAATAATCACTCAGTTGCAGTAAAAGTCATGTTTCACTACTTTCTGACATTTGACAGAAAAAGCGGTCATCAAAAAACAGATTAATAAATAATAAAAAAAATAACTTATCTGCAGATCAAATCTTAATAAAATGCTTTAATGCAAGAAATTAACACCTCATCTGCTCTAATGTTCAGTAAGATTAGATGAGGATGAGTACTTTTGTTAAAATCCCGCTGTCTTTATCACTTTATGCATGTTTTGCATCATTATAAATTAAATATCTTTGGTTTTGGTGTGTTTATTGCACAAAACAACCAAACCGAGGGCGTGGCCTTCAGCTTTGGGAAATATGTGAGAGTCATTTTTCACAATTTTCTGACAGTGTGTGCTAAACAATTAATCGATTACGAAGAAAACTCATCAACTGGTAATGAAAATGTTGTTGTTTTTCCCAGCCTTAATCTGTTTAGTTTGAAGGGAGGGTTCTGGTTTTGCTCTCATCATCATCATCAGTAACATGGAACTTATTAGGTGTTTCATCATTACATATAAAGTGACTTTACTTCATTCGTTTGTAATTAAGCTGAAATAACACATGTTTCTTCACCTTCACCATCAGTGGGAGAGGCCTCCCCTGTGACATTATCACTGGTGGAAAGACACCCTCTTCTGGACTTTTAATGCAACTGACACTTTTCAAAGTGAGAGGCCGTAAAAGTGTCGATGCATTCCTGCAAATGTGTCAATGACACACAGGAAGTTTGAGACACATTTGCAAATTAAATGAGACTCATAGCGTAAAAAAGAATAACTGCAGGAAATGAGTGGAAACAGTGGGCGCGTGGGTGAAATCACAGAGAGTGAATCAGCTGGAAATGTAACAATGTATCAGATTACTGTTGGAGATCTTTGACGGATTAGTCTCACACAGTCGGTGTGATTTTATTACCTGAAGTCGCCAACAGAGAGCGGCAGAATACACAGGCGACACAGGCAGCTGGTCACAGGAAAGTTAATAGATGTTGGCTCTGTGAGTGTGCTGAGATACGGCACAATGCATAACTATCAAACAGAAGTAGCTCTGATGGGAGCTGAGAGGCTGTTTTGTCATCCAAAGACATAAAAACGTAAAAAGTATCATCGAAGCCATCAAGTACTAAAGAGTTTTCCATTTTATTCTAACTGCTACTGCTCTAAACTTTTCAGATTATTTCATGATGATGCATGGTTTTAGATTAAATGACCGGATCGGTGAAAAATGATCAATTATCTGCAGCTAAATGCTGATAGGACGGAGATTTGGGTCATTTTGTTGGTCATATCATGAAAATAAAACATTAAACAGTCTCAGTTGTGTTAACTCGATGGTTCAATCCTGCTTTTACAACCTCAGGAATATTTCAAAAATCATTCCTGTCTGTTAAATTGTTCCTACACGCCTTCATAACCGGTCATCAGCTGTCAGGATTGTAAACTCGAACAAAGAAAAGCGATCACATGACACAGATCCTGGCTTCTTTACACCAGCTGTCACTCATAGAGCTGATTTTGATTGATTGATTGCTCATTGAAGCCCTAAATAAATATACAGTAGATATAACTATCTCCACTTAAACATTAAAATCATGGATACATTAATGTATCTAACCCAATAATTTACATTAGACACTTGAAAGTGGCCATCCTGCAGATAGAGTACTATTACTCCACTATATTGTAATGCTAATACTTCTGTAAGTGATTTAAATATTTCTTCCACCACTGATTGAAACATTTTGAGCAGATTTTTATTATATTTGGCTGTAGGTGTGAACGTGCGTGTCTCTATTTGTCAGCTCTGTCCAGGGTGTACCCCCGCCTCTCTCACCCAGTGCCAGCTGGGATAGGCTCCAGCCCCTTACTCCTACACCCTGATGAGGATAAGCGGTTACAGAAAATAGACGGATGGGATGGGACATGAAATGACTCAGTGTTTCCCCTGAACTTTTCTTCTGCTTGGTGAGTAAAAGTGATCTGGAAACACACTGATGTTTAATTCATTTGTTGCCGTGCAGCTCTGCAGTGGTGGAAAATAAGTGGCCAAGTTCAAATAGAAGAAGTGCTTTAACATTAGTCAGGAGCCGTCCTGCATGTTGAGTACTTTTACTTTTGATACTTAGCTGGAAATACTTCCGCACTTTCACATATGATTTTTAGTCCAGAACTTTTGCTTGTAATCGAGTATATTGTCCTGATTACTTCTTCCAGCACTGTTTGTACATGTCACACATGATTTTTTATGGATGCGATGCCTAATTTCACTCCAAACATGCCTGTTTTTTTGCTCCATAACCCACATCTTTCATCTTGCTCAGGTCATTAACTTTCTCTTGTTTGTCTTTCCCATCTCTGTGTCTCTGTGACTCCGTGACGTGAGTCCTGCAGCAGGACATCACCTCCTCACCTGGCTGAGGGGCTCATGCTAATCTAAAGCCGATTAGGCTTCTTATCTACTCAGCGCTGGTTATGTGCTTTGGTCCAACAAAAATACCGTGCAGAGTTGGCCTCTTTACCGTTCCTGCTGACTCTTCACAGCCCCCCTCCTCCCTTACCCAATCTGCTCGAACTAAGTCACTCTCTGCTTTGATATCGCTTCTCCTCATTCCTCTTGCCTGGGGTTTGCAAAATATGTGGATCTCATCTTGCATGCACATGTTTTATAATGGTTTTTACATTTCTGGGTGATATTTAATCTTCAATATATGTTCTGAAAGATAAAAAAGGATTAGTTTTTTGCACTCTAGAGCTGATTTTAAGGCCTTAAAATATACGTATTACTTCACTTTTACCTGGAAAAGTCACTTGCAATCATATGTGCATGCATAATTTTGCTTGTGAATGCATCCGGTGTACCATATAACCCCACCACCAGCACCACCGCACACTCATGTCCTTGCATTGGACATGTGAAGAGTCATCCCATGTCCATGTGAAACCAGTAATGCCATAATTGCCCTCATCCTATTGACTTAATCAGGAACCCTGCGGCACTCACAGCGTGCCTCGCTTCTTGGATCTCAGGTTTGTGCGACTCAAGGTCGGGTACACAACACAGCATCCTCGTTTCACCGTCGGATCACATCTCTAGAATCTTTTATTCGTGTATACAACCAGCTTCTACACAGACACTCAAAGCCAAAAAAAAAAAAGAAAAAAGAAAATGGAAAAACAAACTTTACATGGATTTAAATAAAAGACTTGACTTAATTACATTTTTAAAAAAAGTTAGATTTTTTGGATCGTTTCTACACTATGTACAAAGACAGCAACCCAGTTGTTAGAGTATACATACATACTGTATGTGTCAATATACAGATACTGAATGCACAAGGGAAACATCAAAGAGGATCTGAGATTACAGTACGGGGGTCGGGAGCCAAGATTTAGCTGCCAATTTTCAGTCGTCCTCCGCAGGTTTTGGAGTTGGCCCTCGCTTCTCCTCCTTCTTTCAGGGCTCACATCCCAGTTCCCATGCCTCACTCTTCGAACATGTGCTGCAACGTTCACGCCGATTCGTTTAATTCATAATTTTACTCCATCTTCGGGAGCTTAGTCAGTCTACTTTGTGGACAAGGTATGAATATGGAAATAGATGAGTCGAGGGGTTTAATTAGTTTGTCTATTTACAGTATGAGCTACATGCCAAAGCGCTATAGACAGGTCAACAAAAATAAAACTTGGGCTGTAAATATCTTACACCTGCACCTCCATGAGAGGGGGGGTTGCATGGCAACCACCATCCCCGCCAAACTATCCCACAACCGATACATTAAATGAAAAATTGCACGTTTACTTGTGATTGCAAAGCATCTGACATTTATCAATACATCTCACATTTAGTTTTTTTTTTTTTTTGGAAAGATTCAAACCCGCAGAGTGTTGGAAACATTTCTATAACAGTACGCTGTGAAGCAAAGTTGGAGCCTGAGATGGATTTGTCTGATTGGGGAGAACCAAAATGGAAAGCCATAACATAACTCATCCTACTCTTTATCTCTCTCTATGTATGAACATACAGCTTCTAATTATTTATGTCCATTTGTAAGGAGTCCATTTAGAAGGAGCCAAATATGTGTGTGTGTGTGTGTGTGTGTGTGTGTGTAGGTATCTACGTAATAAATGTTGGTAGAAAAATGTTGTCATCTCACACGTCTCCTTCCTCTCCTCTTCAGGTGTGAATGGTGTCAGTTTTTTATTTATTTTTTCTTTCCAAGGAGGGGGTTAGCTCAGCTCACCGTGGCGACCGCTGCCTCGCCCCCCTCCTCCACCTTGGTGCCTTTGCCCATGCTCTTCATTTTGGCCATGATGTCGGTGAACGTCTCCTTCACTGTCTTCTCCAGCATCCAGCCCTCGCTATCGCTCTCCGGGTCCTCCGGGTTAGCCAGGGTGGACAGAGAGGAGTTCACGTACTGCAGGCCGATGGTCACGGCAGACTGCGGCGGACAGGAACACATGTCAGATCACTGGGAATAACTTAACTGCTGATGTTATCATAGGATAAATTGGCAGTGCCCCAAATTCCATTTGAACTAATGAAATATTTGATTTAAGGACATTCTTTCAAGTTTCAGACAAGTAAATTCAAAGTCACTTTTCATGCAAAAAAAATCAAATGCCGGACTTTGCTGCTTTTCATTGTCTTACAGTATAATATATATAATTATAATAACTTGTGTTGAATGGACAAAACAGGACATTTGGTGAAACTGTGGTGGCCATTTTCACTATTTTATAAGGTCTATAGGCCAAACAATTAATCGAGAAATCGAGAAAATAATCGTCCAATGGAAAATTTATTTGTGCAATGTTACATAACACAAAGATTAACAAAAATTAGACCAAACACCTCTTAACCTTCACAAGACCTACATATTAATGAACTGTATTTGTGTCTGTGCATGTGTTGAAGAAAAAGAAGACAAATAGAAAAATGTATAGATGGTGTAATCTACAGCCTGAAAGTCCTCTCATGTAATTTAAGACTGTGAATGGCAACTTTAGATCAGATTGAGAGGTCAAGCTACAGGAAGTGGGTCTGTCCTTCTCACCTCCCCTAGATTAACCCATTACTCCATCTCTGAGCCCACAATCTGTGTCAGCATAGAGACGCTTTACGTAACTACTACTAAATCTGGGATTCCTCCGACTGGGTGTCTGATCAGCTTCCAGTATCACATAAATCCACGATGTTAGAGCAAGGTTTTGTCTGCTGGACAATGGTGCTATCACTGACTGTCAAGGTTACCTGCACATGTCTGTCGCTGTTGTGTAATAGTCTGTATATTCTTAGGCTTTGTTGGCAGCAGAGACTCAGGAGACAGCAGAAAAGAGGCAGGATGCCATTTGGCTGCTGTGCGATTACCATTTCGGTAGAAAGTAGCAGGCGAGATATTGTAGGTAAGCTGCCCATGTGTGCATGCCAAGGTGGTGTAAGGTAACCTGTCAGTAGTTCTAGTAATGACATTTACGTAAAGAGGACAGAGTTGTTTTAGAAGGAGATGTAGCAACATATAGAGGCAGAGTATAAGGGAACGCCAACTGGGTCAAGGCTTTGCATGTTTATACACTTCCCTTCAAAGTCCTCACTTGACTCCTGAACAATTTTACTCATTGGAAACATTTAGCTGTTGAAAAATATGTATTTTCTTATTGTTATTTCACTTGATGATTGAGTTTCTTGCCAATGCAAAAGTGCCAAAAACTGCAGTTCCTTGAATGACCACTTGAGGTTGGCTACAAAACATCCATACATCTCCATAAGCCCCCATGTTAAAATGTCCAACTTCACAGCAGAAATAAACATGTTTACAGCTTGGTACGAAAACCTGTTTTAGTCTCTGTAGCTAAATGACCCGTTCATGATTTTTTTTGTAACCCGCCCTCTCAAATTATCTTAAGGCTTAAAGTTATACATAATTAACAGTGTGGCCACTTTTATTGACATTATTCTTGACTTGTTTGATCACCCAGGCTTCATTCAGTCCGCCTATGATCCACATCTTTGTCCATTTTAAGATTAGCCAGGAGTCAGAGGATGGCAGCTTACACAACAGCTCTTCAGACACCTATCAGTGACGTCCATTCTTATTTATATTATGGTTTTTACATTAATCTGCACTGGGTGATTTTTGACATCACAAAGCCAAAATCAACTTACATAAAGAGTGAGGAAACCTGAAACCTCTAGCACTTTTCAGTCAAGTATTCAGCCTGTGTGTCCAGCAGTTAAACTAATAAAAAAATGTGCATATTTATAGATTTAATTCATTTTAAGACTTTTGCTTATGTAATAACCATATACATTTTTTTTTTACTGAAAGTGGAGTGTTTTGGTGTTTCACACAACCTCAGAGACCCACAGGGAATACAGTACAGCAAGGAGGTTTATTTGGTGGGTTTGGCATCCTGCTCTGGCTCAACTCACAGTCAATTATATGGTTTTCTTATTGGCAGTCAGCTTTAATTCTTGCTAGTTAGTTCAGGTTATGGTGCCCAATCTGGCTCCATTCCCTACCACTATTCCCTGCTGGGTCCCTCCTGTCCAGGGCCTGAAAATCTCCTCTTTCCAATCATCCAAAGCGTCTGTGCTAGAGGTGAAAACACCAACACTCTGGCCTGGTTAACTTCCCCACCGGCAGGATTATATCCCATAGTGTGGAAGAGACAGCCCCGAAAAAGTCTAAGTGATGGTGAATGTACTAAAACTTAAAGTTTTAACTAAACAGTTTGCAGTGAGGTGCATCTATTTGTGTGTATATTTGTGTATTAGTGGCATCACTGGCCCTGACCTCCAGAATAGTGACCAGCACCACCAGGACTGCGATGGTGTTCATCATGCCTCCATAGTAGGACAGCAGAGCTTCACGGCAGCCACGCTTCCACACATTGAGCTCCTCTGTGTAGTGGTCGTAGCTGTAGTGGGCGGTGTTGTTGGTCATCTGGAACTGGATGCATGGTCTGGGGGAGCTGGGGTTACAGCAGCTGAACGGGACTCCATCCATCAGATACTGGCCATCAACATTGCTCCCAATGCGGCTAAGAGGATGAGGCAAAGTGTCATGTTAGTGTCACGCTATGATGAGTTGGAGGTGAAAGAGAGGTGAAGATTATAGGGCAGTTTGTGGACTAAAATTAGCCACGTCACCTTTGTCTTCTACTAAAATAACTAGTTGATTGCTGGCGAGATATTCTGCTAACAGGATAATAACAATAATATTAGCATAGGAAGAACATTTATGTGGCCATAATTAGTGATCTTGGCGGCTTCTATTGTTTCTATTGTATTATTTCTTTAATATTCTTTGTTTTGTTGGTGTGTTAACTACCTGTAGATCTTGAACAATACTGCCAATGAAGAAGAATCATCAGTCAAAAACTACCTTTCATCAACTCTCACAGTATTTTGTGTAAAGTACAATAAATGTACTTTTAAATATAATTATACGCAGGCACCCAAATGTGCATATTTGCATCAGTATTTAATTGGTAGTAGTAGTTCCTTCAACTACCTTCAATAGGTTGTAGTTCAATGTAGTAATTCAGTGTATGATTGGTTCACCAGATATGGATGATTCTAGAAACATCAGGACATGTAACATCTATTAGAAAGACAGGACATTTAAGTAAGTATTTGGGTTAAAAAGGAAGCATGAGAATGCTTGATAAAACAAGGCCTCTTGATGTTTACTGTCCTAGTCCTGTAATGGCTTTTCACCAATCAACTCCCTACGTTAGTGCCCAGTATTATCGTAATCTGACAGTGTACAGTGACAGTGTACTACAGTGTCCCAGCTACAAATTGTTTTATTGGACAGTGCTGTCCCTGGAGTGTTACCAGGTCCTCTGCTGATTGGACAGGACACTGATTCTTGAAGGGCATGGACAGTGTAATCCTTGAGATTAAGCACTAATTACGCACCAACGCTCAAAACTGTCCTCTTCACAGTTGTCCTCACAAAGCTAATTGCCACTTGTTGCCCAGAATAAGAGTAGATATAAATGATATATATAAAGTTGTCACAAATAGGCCACATATCGCTGGACTGGAACAATGTACTAATCCCTCTCGTGACCTCATGTCTTTTTCTGTACGTAATCACCAAAGTCCCTCCCCCCAGCGTTATCCATAAAACTGCCTAGTAACCTCTTCCTCCCTTGCAGCCCCCAATGCCATGTCCCCTTTGCAACCTTTTGCTGTCACCGTTTCTGTGATTGTAATCCCTCGTGGACGAAAGTGAATAATACACCCTCTCTGACCTACCTTCAAATCCACTTACACTTAACTCTAACTTTGTAAAGACAACCCCTAAAGCACCCCTTCACCTTGATACGCTCAAGTTTGATGATGACCTCCTTCAAGCAATGTCAGTTCACTATCCCATCCCACATTACTGACCTCAAAGACTATCATTTTTAAAGTTTTTTGGCACTTACTCTTTGACTTCCTTTGCACTGAAGTCCAGGTAACGGTTGCTAACCCACTGAATTTCAAACCAGTCTCTGTAGTTGTCATTTCCGCAGCAACGAAACTCCATCTGCATCAGGTCCAGGGTCCTCTTCATGTAGCAGCGTCCCGGTGTGTCTGTGTCCTTGTAGAACTTCATGCCATTCCTCAGCCCCTCAGCCAGGGTGAACTGCAGAGGGATCCTCATCAAGAAACACAGTAGGGCCGTTACGAACAGCAGGGCGTTGAATACCACACAGAACATCAAGAAGGTCTTCACCATGGGCTTCCACTTGATAAACTTGGTAGGATCCAGCGAGTCGTAGCAGACTTTGCCTCCAAAGGCGTTGATGCCACAGGTTACTAGACCCATAAATATGAGCAGGTTGGGCAAGAAGTGGCTCTCGTTGTTGTCCATAAGTTCTGAGCGCTTTCGTAGCTCGATCTTAAAGAACAGGCCCATGCTGAAGACCAGCACACCGGCCATTACAGCGAACCAGTACATGAACCAGACCGTCTGAGCGAGCTTTACTCGCTTCTTCATGTCAAACTTGACTAACATCAAAGCCATTGTTCAACCTGTGATGTGTCCTTGTCGTGAAGAAATCAAACAATAACGTAAAGCAGCAGGAGCTCCAAGATTTCCAGATAGCCCCTCAGTTCAGATAAATGTTCTTAAGGGTGCCAACCTGTTTCCCAGTCTCTTTGCTATCAGGGTCTCCTCTGGCTGGTCCAACAGGAGAGGAGAGTCAGCTCAGCCTGTAATCCATCCCACAACAAGAGAGCAAAGATGAAGAACCCAGGAGGAACCCGGGAACAGCACAGGAGTGTTATTTCTCCAAAGCTATCTCCTCTCCCATGGTGACAGAAACTTAAACTTTCATAAGGCTTTATTTCCCTCAACTTTTAGTGGTTTTCTCCCTTAACACACAGGTGAGGCTAATCGTGATGTTCCGTTCTCCCGGAGAGGTGGAGGATTGCCGAGGATCCTCATGATTAAACTCAAAGTTGCAGTACGTCATGCTAAGCCCCTGTAAGCAGCCTGATCCAATTTACAGAAATCCCTCTACACAAGATGAGCCTCATTGTAAGCCACTGCCAGGGGCCATAATTGGTTTGAGCGTTCACGTGGTCATGGTCGCCTTGATTGAACACACCAGGAGGCGTAATGGCATCAACTGAAGGCTGACAAAGACCATGGACATGAAAGTGGATCTATAATGGAGCAAACCCATTCACAGGTAGGGCTTGACAAGTTCACACACAAACAGGATGTCTCCACAGTGGAGCAGATAGGCTGTGCTACTTAAGCCCCAGTAACCCATTCACAGAAACAAAAGCGCTTTCAGGCTCACATACCAACCCCAATAGTATGACTGAATATGTGACTTATAACTGCGCAAAGAGCTCAAACCTCAGACACAGTTGATGGATAAAACACATAGTCATACATGAGTTGATCTGGAGAAATGTTCATATTCCATCTAATAAATGTATTTACGTACATGCTCTCAATTATCCCAGTGTCTTATTGTCACTTCTTGCTATCCTGGCAGTTAGAATCAACACTGTGTCTGGCATAAACATAAGCCAGATCCTTATGCTCACCAAAGCCAGGCCTTTCCCTGAACGGGAGTCCATCTGTTGCTTACTGCAAAATTATTGCTATCAAAAGTATTGAATAAACAGCCTCCTCGTGCCACTTTATTACATTCATGCAATTTCTTAAATGCATCCATGTCTTTTTAAAATCATGTTGTTCATTGATGTCTGTCTTCAATTCTTCAATGTCTTTTCTTCATTGTTAAAGCAAACTATAGAGACAAATATCCTGAGATATCTTAAATTAGGGAGTTTCCTGTGTATTGTACGTACTACAATGTATATAAAGAGAGTCCAGCCCACCCTTCCTACATTTGCTTCCTTCCTTTGTTTTTCACTACATAAACATGCAAATCACAATCGCATCTGTTTCTGTCTATAACCACATTGTATCACTGTTACCGTCTGTCTTATTTAACAGTCCTGCTTCGTCTCGTCACTTTTAATTGTGAAAAAACCCCAAAAAGATCAAAACAAGGTGTAATTTTTTTCATGAAATGGCTTGACAAAAGCCTGGATATGATTAATTCTGATGTCCTTGGAGACTCTTTACTTTAAGTCCCTCTTATCAGACAGAATAATGTACTTCTATAAAGGATAAACTGACATTTTAAGTGTAAAATTAATTATGAAAACATTCAAACATTAAATATTTAAAATAAAAAAAAGTGTAGTGTTGTGTAGTGTATATACATTATTGTCAATTTAAATTTATAAATTAGGGAGGGTTAAAACGTTATGTTATTGTGAAAATATGTTTACTTTTCATAGTGTCATTCAAACTCCTGGACATCATCAGTAGAAAACACCACAAAGACTTCTTGTTGAGCAGAAAGACTCTTTATTTGCATTTTTAAATGTACTTTTTAACAAAGTACAGAATTGATTTAGTCGCATTCCGCAAGATTGGATCATCACTGAAGACTTTACGTGCCATTTAGGGTTGGTGATTACCAGCGGCATTAAGGCACACAATGTTAGCACGGGGCTCTTATCTATCTGTCCATTCAAATCCACTATAGTGAAGACTCGAGAGGAAGTTTTTGCTTTTCTTTATCTCACATGACAGTAAATATCTTTAGGTTTTGAACTGTTTGATCGTATGAAAGAAGCAAACTAATGAAGTGCAAAACTGTGATTTCACTTCAAATTAATAATTTTCACTTCAGTTTGCGGTGCCATTAAGTTAAGGCTAAATTACCCGAAACACATGTTTGTAATAATAGTACTTGCATGTAAAATATGGTTAATACATGCAAGGTAATTGTAGTTACAATCTTCATTTTAAATGACCTCAAACATCTTTATAATTTCGGTACAGAAAGACACTGATACCAATACATCTGCAACAAGCAAACAGTGACTGGGCTCTATTAGAAATCCTGCAATGTTACGCCAATAAATATATCTCCTAATAAGACGTGACTACCAGCTGTTGGAGCTTTCTCTGTGCCAAGTCGTCTTTTGCATTTTTGCCTTTTAGTTTCAGTTGTTTGCTAAGTGTGAGAAGAAGAAAGCAGACCAGCAGAGTTTAAGTTTGGCAACATGCTCCTCTGTGCCACAACTTTAAGTGCATCAACATAAGCAGCATAAAAACTGAAAGAAACCCTCAATGAAACCAACTGATCTTTCTTAAATACCATGGACAGGAGTATATATGTGTGTTTGGTCTTAGAACATTTGATCTAATGGTTCGATTGACATGTTGAAAGTCGACTTTTAAGGGTCCCAGTTGGTTTTCCTGTCTCCTTCTGGAATAACAGTCCAATTAGGTGACGGCGTTCCTGCAGCCAGCCAGTTGAAGTCATCCACCTGGTCCCAGTTGTTTCGGTCCTGGTCTAGACCAGACACGGTGAAGTCCTCATCCAGGGTGGGATAAGACCAGGTGAACGGGGCGAAGCTCACCCCACGACAGTCCTCTATGATGGCTCGGCTGGTGACGTGCACGTACACCTGCGTGTCCGTGGTGTTGTGGGTCCGCAGCTGCTGACACGGGAAGGCCAGGGTACTGCTTTTACACTGATCGACGAAGACCGAACTGGACACGGGTCCGCACAGGATCTCGCAGCCGTCGATGTGCTTCAGGTGCAGCGTGCTGGGGGAGCCCAACAGACGGACCTTGCAGTTGGTCAGGTGTGTCAGCAGCACGTCTTGTTTGTGGAGCTCCTCGGCCGTCTTTGTCAGACTCACGTTGTCCATGTTGGAGAAGCCGCACTGCTTGGACACTCCATCCATCACGGTGCCAGCATCAGCATCAGCATCAGGATGAGGTGGAGGTGTGTCTGACACCGGTTCACAGACTTTCTCAGATGCTTTAGTGCGAGCTCTAAAGGCAAACTTCTTCTTGGGCAGATGTTCCTCCCTGATGTCAGACAGGCAGGTTTGCAGCTTCTGGATGCAGACCTGGGACTGCCTGAGGTCGTACTGCGTCAGAAACACCATGCTGTCATTGAGAAACTTCTGCAGCTGGAGGATTTGGGCCGTCGCCTCCTCCAGCTTTTGAGTCACCACGGGCCGGTCAGCTCCGGAGCAGCCGGCCAGCAGCTCCTCGATCGACGCCCGCTCCGTTTTGAAAGTGCTAAAGAAGTAGTCCGCCTTTTCCTCCGCGACAGAGTGGCTCTCTTTGGCCTCCTTCCTCCGCTCGGCATCCTCTATCCTGGACTGATGCCGCTTCTGGAGTCGCTCTTGTATCGTGGAGGCGCCGGCGTCGCTCTCAGCCATGACATCCATGATGTTGTTGTTGTTCACCGTCAGTTGCTACGGAAGTTATAACGTCACAGGATCACATCCCGCCACCTGCTGCACCGGAGGGTGTCTGCACAATGGTTTTATACATGCATAGCAGGATTTACATTTCAAATTAATAACCTACATTTGACAACAAACCCCAACAAAATAAAAATACTTGTATGTATCTGTTATAAAAAATTATAATAATAAGGATTATACTGGGGTTCAGATGTTTTAACTCATATAGTGTGTGTGTGTTTCCTTATTTAGCCTCTGATTTACTGAGGCTGGCAGGGAGAGATAATTATAAATCAGTAGTACAAGGACAGGAGAGACAGGCTATTATTTGGACAAGAAACATAATTTTCATAACTGAGCAGATAGACAAGAAAAGGATGTTATGATATTATCTGTATCAGTGTTCAAGACAGCCCTTTAAAAAAAAAAAAAGTATAAGAACCAACTGTTAGAGCTCCTCGAGGAGCCTTTTCTCTGTAACCCCCTTTTGTGTGTTGCACTGTTAAACGCTCCTTCTTGTACAAGAATAATAAATTGAACTTAAACTTTGATACTTTGAATCCAGTCTTTTTTATTCAAGAGTTTTTCTTTTTAAAATCTCATAACATAATCTGATAATTTCTGAGGTTCCCCAGGTTAATTTTAACATATGGTTACTGTGTTGTAGGTTAATTCTAATGTATGTTCAATGTAATCTATCTATCTATCTATCTATCTATCTATCTATCTATCTATCTATCTATCTATCTATCTATCTATCTATCTATCTATCTTTGATCCGGGGCAGGTTACAAATTAGGAAGGGAGTTTATAATTTTTTAATAACCTTGACTCAGGGAGCGTATCAGAAACTACAATACAAAGTGGTAAATCACAGGAGAACACACTGCAAGATGTTAATTAGTTCCTAGATACCTGATAATTTGCATACTGAACACTTTCTCAATTAGATAGATAGATAGGAGTTGCTCTTTTGTATCTGACTAGTTTTAGTGTGTGAAAGCCAAGATTTAGCTTATGAGATAGACAGATGTATTTTAAAGAAAAAAATAGTAGAGATGAGTGAATGTATTTAACATTTTAGAATGCATAGCCTAATATATGTATGAGCAGCACACTGTTTACTGGACATTTTGCTCCACAAGTCATGAGTGACAATGACAATTCGCACAATAGAAGGCTTTAAACGTATATAGTTTTTATCTCTATTTTATATTTCTATACATTATTCTTCTTATCTATCTATCTATCTATCTATCTATCTATCTATCTATCTATCTATCTATCTATCTACATTTATTTATCATTTATTTATATATCTACATTATATTTACATATATTAATTTAGATAGATTTTATTTTGTCTGGATTTGTTGTCAAATCTATCTATCTATCACAAAAAGAGATGTTATAATAAAAAAAAACATATATGTGAGTTGGACTTCAGCCAAATATTCAAAACAGAAAAACAAACTTCCTGTAAAGTTTGTGTTTCGGTATGTACTGTATCTAAGCAGTCACCATGGTCATACCTGAGTAACGTCAAGGTGTGGCAAACAAATCAAGAGGCCCGCCCTCTACCGTTTGGTAATGATTAAGTCTAATAACATTTATCTGCAAATTCATGAGGGCACTGAAACTGAACATATGTACATGTGATAATAATCCATAGTAATATATAATATAATATATATATAAATGTGTGTGTGTTTATGTTGATTTGTTGTTGTTGTTGTTGATTTCTATTCAAATTCAGACGGTCGTATCTGCCACCGTTGTGGACTGATGATTTGGGTTGCCTTGTTCTGTGCACTACCCCAACAACCCGTGCGGTGATGGCGAGGAAACCCCGTTGACAAGGCACTGCTTTTTCATGACGGTGAGTTTCCCTTTGAGTGTATTATAATTTTGTGATAAAAATTTCAAGGAAAAAACACACACAACCTCCTTCCTCCCTTCCTTCAGGGAGGGAAGAGAGTTTGAGCGGAGAGAAAAATCTATCCGAGACAGAACAGGGACAGTGAGAAAAATATATGAGTGGGAGAGGGAGAAGAAGGAGGAGGAGGAGAAGGAGGGGGGGAGCAAATTAAAAGTTGCCAAATGGAGATATTGGGTTTCAAGAGGAGTGAGACAGGAGTAAAAGGGTTTGCCTCTTTGAGTCGTCTTTATGTTTTGCTAATCGGGATTAATATATATATGGGGCTCGACGCCGTGTAGTCCCGGAGCCTTTTCCGACCTATTCCGCGCCGACAAACAGGCGTCGTCGTCGGGTCGACAGCGCGGCTAGCTAACCCCTTCGAGAACAGGCCGATGTTTTTTTTTTCTTTCCTTCCTTTTCTTAAATGTTACGAAGCGTTCACCTCCCTCATGTCCCGACATAGACCCGACGAGCTGGGTACGAGAAAGAAACGCGTCGACATATCGAGACAAATGTGACGTTTGTTTTTTTTCCCTCATGCTGGCAGATAGAGAAGGACAAATGAAAGCCTTCCCCACACCAGAGAAAGAAAGAGCACGTCAGCGAGCGACCAGCCACACAAGGCTGGACGACGGGCGGGTTTTTTTTTTTTTTTCTTGTGGGGTGCTTTTGCTTTTGAATGCGATTATCCATTCTGTCGATTCAGTCTATTTTTGGACATTAAAAACTTTGCGAGCTGTACGTTAGACGGGCTTATACTGAAAAACCAAACGGGCGACACCGAGTAGCAGCAGCAGCAGCAGCCGGGGACTAGCTTGGTGTGTTTGCGTCGAGGGGCATTGTATGCTAGGGCGGATTACGGAAGCGGATTTTTCTGTTTAAATATATATTTTTAGCTTTAAATTAAGACAACTTTGCGGAAAATGTGTTTTTATTTCGACAAACGCGGAGCTTTAATCGCTCTGTTTTAAAAAAAAGTCAACCGCCGTCAGAATTTCAGTTTAAATTTCTTTAAAACGTCGGTTAACTGGTGACGTTAATCCCAACGGCTATATGTTTGAACCAACGGCTGTGTTTTTTTTTGAATCAACGGCTGTTTTTTTTTTTAATCAACGGCTGTGTTTTTGTGGTGGTTGTCACCGTCTAGTTGGATTATTTAAAAAGAAATAATTGAAGTGATGTCTTGTTATTTATGAACATACAAACAAACGTCATTTTGTAGCTTTTTTTTGTGAAATAAAATTGCATAGTTTCCGTTTTTTTTGTCGTTCGGAAAAGTCGACATTGCCCCCCTCTTCACGTTTGTGGGTTTTTTTTTTGAAGGACAAAGGAGCCCTGTCCTTTCTGACTGAAATATATAGCGTTTTCGATGTGGATATTAAAAAAAACTCGATTTTATGTGACATAACATGCCTTATCGTGTTTCTTGGTATTTAAAAGTCACGTACAAACAGTTCAAACACCATATTTTGTGCCCTTCTTTTGTTCTCCCTGAAATCAAAGATGGAGGCTGAACGTGGCTCGGTTGTAAAGACAGCCTATGTCATGGTAACAGCCATTTTGTGGCATTGCAGTTGTCTGCACTCTCTCAGGCACACGTCCTATGTCTCACCGTGTTTTAAAGCAGTACAAAAAAAAGAGCTCCTAATTTAAAATGAAAAGCTATTAAAAAAATAATTAGTGACTAAAGGAATTTATATTTTCTGACACAGTCTCACCACATGCTCCACAATTGCATAAATACAAAGTATTAAATTAAAAAATATACACAGTAACTTGATATCCAAACACTCCTTATGTGAACCCGTTGGTCTGCTTGCTTGCTTTTGTTCCCCTTTTTAATCATAAGATAACTTCATATTTGTGCTGGCTGACACGACATAAAGCCAACACCTCTTTTGAATGTAGGAACAACCATTCAAAGTATAAAAAGGGAGTCGGGTGGAGCTATTTACACTCAAATGGCCATTTACACTGTGCAGGCTGGAGAGACAACCAATGTGGGACAGCAGAGGAGGGTTATGGGTGGGAGTTAGCTTGTCAGACAAACATCTGTAGGTGGGGATGAAGGCCGTCGTGTTCTTTATATTCACATACAGTTCTTCTCCCATGGTACACTGATATACAGCATATATGTCCCCCTCTTCCTCCACCCATATCTTTCTTTCTATCTCACCTACCTCACTCTCCAAACACTCCCACACCCTGCATATCTCACACTTGTGTGATTTTGTAACATGACTAAATGCAGTTTCTCACCCTGCAGCCCAGGAAACAAAGGGTGTTAAATGACTGAATCCATGCTTCCTGCTGGAAATCTGTGAGTGAGATGTCCTTACTATTAACAAAATAATACATATACTGGTCCTACCTCAGAATAAAAACAGAAAACACACATGATCAGTGAGGTTTATTGGCATTAATGAAGCAATTAACCATCTGTATGTGTAAATTTAAACATAAATGATCATATTTTAAGTAAGAGTTATGCCATCCCCTCACCTTCCTCACTCTGCCTCCATAATCTTTCAGGTGTCATGGATGATGAGGACGATCGCCGTCTTCTGGATATTTTAGGGTAACAACCACTCAATAAAACTGGCATTTTACATTAATACATTACGAGTGTACAGTCATTTTTATGAATGGATGCACTGATTTTTAGTATTGAATCAATAGTTTGGCTTGTGTTACAAAAGTTCCTCTTTGAAATAAAAGCCACAAGTATCTGCAAGCTCCTGTTTTCTTAAATTAGGGAAGTTAATGAGCTAATGATCCATTCACACAAGATTTATTATAACTCTGCTTTGGATGAGTTAAACCACACGTAAGTTTAGTTTTAGTTTTACGCAACTAAACCTCTCTTCTGTACCCTTTTTCAGAGATGTGGATGCATTGAATGATTATCTCCATGGCAGCAAGTCTGTGAGTGACTCTTTCACAGTCTTTCCTTACAGCGTCTGTCTGACCTCACTTTGATGCATAAAGAAACTCGAGTGCGCTTACTCTCTTATGTTTTGTTTTATCTCTGCAGATTGAGGAGGATGATGTAACTAATGCAGCTTATGGGTCGGATGGATCCTTCTTTGCTAGTGACACGGTGAGTGTACCTGTGATCATCTTGATCCGACACAATATTAACAGAGAAAGAGCTTTTTCTCAGCTTTTTAGAGAGATTTGAGTTGTTGCGTCATTGTTAGGAATCTATAAATGCTCTTAAGAGGCAAGGAAAGCTGCCTGAACAGTTTTCTTATTGTGGTTTTGTGCTAGAAGACAGACCTAAAGGAATGCAGTCTTATTTGCAGTTTACAAGCAAAGCGTCTTCTCATTTTTCTCTAAATGCTTCTTTCAGACTGGCTCCAACACTGGCCTCAAGGATGGCTCTTCTTCAATGGGTGAATTCGGCGAGGATTCAGCAGGGGCAGGCCTCCAGCTCTCCAGCAGCCTTTCATTTATCGAGGATGAATTGGGGCCAGAGACCTCCCCTGGTGGGGTGGATCTTGGAGGAGAGGACCAGCCCTTCGATATCCTACAGAAGTCTCTCATGGAGGCAGATATCACGGAGCAGACGTTGGCCCAGGAGGCCTTACTGGACTCACAGCCCGCTCCCACTCTAGTGCAGGCTCCCGTTCCATTCCCCTCCCAGCTGGTCTCTGGGGGTTATGGAGGGGGAGTGGGTATGGTGACCACGGCGACAGCTGCGTTCCCTGCAGGCCAGTTCCTTCAAGGCGTGTCCC
Source organism: Larimichthys crocea (assembly GCF_000972845.2). NCBI lineage: Eukaryota > Metazoa > Chordata > Actinopteri > Sciaenidae > Larimichthys > Larimichthys crocea. Next base: position 19,785,007 of record NC_040026.1, read on the forward strand.
AACTGCCCAATGGCTCTGCCCAACACATCCAGGTGTTGGGCTCGTTCGGGACGGGCGGTGGTGTGATGACTCTGAGCAGCTTGGAGAGATCTCCTCAGATTGTGCTGAGGCCAGGGGTGCCTGTATCTTCAGCAGGTACCCCAACAGGGGGACAGGTGTTTGCCCCTGCCCAAGGGCAGATAGGCCAAGTCGGTTTACCTTTTAAAAACATCCCCCTTCAAAACATCATCATCCAGAGAGGCCCGGGAGGGACCCAGACTCTTGTAAGACCTATCCAGCCTAAGCCCCTTCAAGCTGGGGCCCAGACTGTCTACAGCCTTGGTCTCCAGCCCACCACCATGGCTAATGTAGTTAACGCTAACACTGCTGCTCCTGGGGGACAGTACACAGCCAATGGCTCCATTGTAGTGCAGCCATCCCTGGAGCAGCAACAAGCACAGGCCCAGACAAACATACCACCTGGACAGTTCTTGCTGCCCAGCTCTTTGGCGCTTACTCCGACCAACACCATCCACAACGGCCCCGCTGACCCCAACTCAAATACCCTAATTACCAGTCAGAACGCGGTGCAGATTGTTGCAGGGCAGAACTTCACTTCACCACCGGGAGGCCAGCTAATTTTGAATCAGGGAGTCGTCGGTGGGAGTCAGGTTGGAGGGGGTGTAACTCAAACATGGACTTGTGCGAGCTCCACCCCTGTGCAGACATCGTGCACCCCCGGGCGGCTGACTCTGGTTGGCCCTGCGACAGCAGGGATCAGCGGTCAGTGCCAAGTGACGGCGAGCCCTGTCCAACGCCTCCTAGTGACTCAGACTCAGAATTGCACTTCTCTGTCCCCTTTACCTGGTACTGTGACACAGGAGCAACAAGACTACAGACAGGTATAATCCAGAGTTCCTGGTGGTATTTCTGTCTCTTTCCTGAAACCTGTTTTCTGACTTGTGTTTTGATTTTTTCAGAATTCTTCATCGCCTGCCCTCAAACAGGACAGGCAGGTGCAGCTCAGCAGCATCCATGGTAAACAAACCCTGATTCATTATCTTGTCAATTATGTATTTAAATGTTGTGTGCCGTACTTTGACCTAACAAGGTTGCTTTGTTTTTGTCAGCCATGACTACCATGACTCAAGATTCAACGCTAAACTCTCAGGTACATCACTCAGTCTGCACATCAGTTGTTTTGCACTCATGTCGATGTATATTTAAGGTGAAATACGCTGATGGAGGTGGTATTATGAAACCTTTGGCATGTACACTTTCTCTCTACAGGCCAGCGCTCAGAAGAGACCTGCCCTTCCACCACTTACAAGAGGAGGAATGTGAGTTTTTTGACACATATACATTACTTTTTATGTTGTCTTGTGTTTGCTTTGCTTGTAATGTTTCCAGTGGAGGAGCTTGACTCTTTTTCCTGTCATCTTTCTAGGATTTTACAACAGTTGAGAAAGGATCACGCTGGAGTTCAGACATCAGATCGGCGACGGTTTGCTACAATCGACGATGCACTGCAAAGACTCCTCCCTTACCACGTGTTCCAGGGTGCTCCACCCAGCCAGGATGAGTTCTCACTAGGTACGGCCTTGAATCTGAGGAACTACAGCCCTGTTTGTACGTCAAGTTTACGCCTGTCGTTGTTCGCCGAGTTAAAAGTTTTGCGTGGTTTCGTTTGCAGTCGATGAAGAATTTGAGGTAGTTGCGACTCAGGTGCTGAAGAGGACCCATGCCATGGTAAACAAATACAGACGGCTACTGCTGGTGGAGGCCGAGGTAGGCACGCACACGAGCAACCGGTTGCATGGATAGATACACGCGTTTCACATTGCGACATGCGCAGGGTTAACGGTTGACTCTCCCTTCCCTGCAGCGTTCCAGTCCGTCATCAGAAATGGTGATGATCGACAGGACCTTCAACCAAGAGGAGCGCAGCAACCTGACGCAAGACAAACGCATGGTACTAGTGGATCCAGGTAAGAAACTACAGAAGAGTAAAGCCACTTGGAGCAAACGACATCCTCACAGAAACTTAATCGAACTCTTCTTCTTTTCTTTGTGGTGTTTTATACACAGACACCTTCTTGGAAGACTTCTGTTGTGGGATGAAATCCAAACTTTTCCAAGATCCCCTCCCCTCTCAGTCGTTGTCCAGCTGTAGTTGGAATCAGTCAGACAAAGGCTCCACGGAGCCGCCGTACAGGACAGACTCCCAGTCCGGGTATGGAGACCCGGGAGGGGGTGGCGGTGGTGGCGGTGCTGCTGCTGCTGCTGTGGGTACAGGCACAGGTGCAGGAGATAAACTCCACCCTCCACACTTAGAAAACAAGAGCGTCCTGGAACTGAAGAGATCCCAGCAACACTACGGGCCCAGCAGCGGCAGCAACAACAGCCTCACCGCTGCCAACAGTTATCCGCAAGGTAACCCCCCCACACCTTACGCAGCAACGCCAGGAGGACAGACTCACTTCCAGGTGTCTCACCACCCGATCCAGCCCCAGTACACCCCTCAGCTCACATCACCCCCTCACCCCGACACAGACTCTGCTCTAGAGGCTGCAGTCAACAGCATCTTGGAATGTTAAGACTGACGCTCCATATCATCCCTAACGTGTGGATTCGACCTCTTTTTGTGTGTTTCTTTTTGTCAAACTCTTCCTGTTGTTATATTTGTTGTATTTCCCCCACAACCCCGTGTGAAGAGAGGTTAACTCTTCTTTCAGGTTATCGTAGCGATACCATCCCCGGGGCCATGTAGCATGTATTTTTTTGTTCTTTTATTTTTGTAGACGCGGGAGTCGAGGGTGCCCGGTGAACGCAGGCACTTAAAAATCACCTATAAAGATCCGGGAATGTGTGCAATGCAACATACTAACCGACGGACAGTGTTTTGTTTATTTGAACCTTGTTTTAAAGGGGGTAGTGACTTCAGTAGCTTGAATCCAAGAGTGTCCCTCTCTTCACACGCATTAATATTTTGTGCCAGTTGATCACCCCCGCCGGCCCGCCCACTACCTATGCTGAAAAACAGGGATGAGGAGGAGGGACTAAAAGACGACTCTGTGCCTAATTGTAGGTTTTTTTTTTTATTTTGAAGTGTTTACATGAAGAAGCTCTACTCATTCACTCGACCCCCCCTTCTTTGCATTACAAACAATGCACGCACGCTTCAGCGTGAGGTAGATTTCACGGTTCAGACGTGTTAAGATTTCCTTCAAGGTAAGCTCAGTAGAGACACATTCACATAGACAAATTGCACTAAACGTACTGTTGCTTATTTTCAGGAACCATACGAGGCTCTTGTCGACGCTAGGCTGATCAGAATGTGAACCAAAATCTATCCACCTGCTTTTTCAGCTGCCTGCAACGAGGACAACCTCCGAATCACACTAGAAACCAGTCAAACTAGTCGCGTACAGATGAGCAGTAGTCGTTTCTTTCTCTCGTGCTTAAGTCACATTTTCTTTGGCATTTTTTTTTCTTTTGTACCTTAAAGGTATGCAAGCCCCCGACGCAGACACAAAGACACAAGACAACAAATCTCGATCTCAACCACTTCTTTTTTAATTTTCTTTCTTTTTTTATCATTTCACGGTGTGTTTGTGTCTGAGGTGGGGGTGGGGAGCTCAGTCCTCAGATTGAGGAAGATATGTTACAATATCTTTTTTTGTTTTAATTATTATTATTTTAGATCTCCTCATTTTTAGAAATGATATTAAAAAAAAGAAAAGAAAAAAAGATGACTGTTTTTGTTTGTTGTGACGTGTTTCCACCCCGGCTCTGTGAACACGACAATGTCGTCGTGAGTTTCATTGATTGTACGTATATTTGTCTGCCTTCTGCATACAGTATAACGATATATTGATCATATCTATCTATGCTTTACAACCTTGACATGTCTATGTCATGTGTGTATGTGTGTTAATCTGCATACACCCACACACTGCTCTAGGACTTTGTTCTCATGTAGTTGGGTTGTTCGATTGCCATACTCTTCGACTTTATTCCCTTTTTTTTTTGTTCGCTCGGTCCTCGTTCTCACTTTTTCAGTGTTTCTAATTTCAAAGCATTTCTCATATTTCCTGTGTTATTTCCTCTCAGCAGCGCAACCAAAATTCATAATAGGAGAGAGCGTGGTCTTGTCCAGAATCACTGTCAGATCTTTTTTTTGTTTGTTTGTTTTTGTGCCGGTGACAGCAGCAGCTCTGTGGCTGACGCGAAATGTCTCGAGTTAAAACTTATCTTACTGTGATCGTTCATCATGAAGAAGAATTTCTTTTTTTGTTTGACTTGACTTTTTTTTTTGCAAATCTGCACTAAAGCTAAAGGTTGGATAATTTCTGCCAAAACCCAACACAAGGACCAAAGCATATGTTCAAATGCTCTTTTGGGGGTCGATTCTGGATAGTGTCACCTTTCTCCTATATATGTGTCTGTGAAATGTGCTTGCCAATAGGCTACAGGAGCAGACTGAAGGCCTTTTATACGGGCGGGGGTGGTGGTGGTGATAGATCTCGTGTGCCAGTGGCCATCGCAGCCCCGCCTGTATCTCTGCCTATAGACCTCTCTTATATCGACCAGTGCACACTGAGAAAACTGGGCTCTCTTGCTTTGAAAAGCAACTTTCTAGTGACACGTTAGAGATTTGTTATTTGCTCCTTCAAGCGGTTGCTGCAAGACTTTGTGCCTCTATAGCACTTATATTCACAAGGAAGTTAGTTTTAGACTTGCACAAAGTAGGGACGTGTCCAGTGTCGGTGAAATGTTGTGATGCATATCAGTGTCTTGAAGGGCCTGGTAGAACATACTGTGCTTTTTTTTTTTTTTTTTGGGTCCCCTGTTTTCAGTGCAGAGATGTGTTTTTTTTTTTCTGCCTCCATTTTCAGTTATTTTGTCTCATTTGATTTGTATAGTTTGTTGTTTTGTATAAAAAAAAAGAAAAGTGAGACACAAAATATTTATAATTTTTGTATGGAGAAAAAAAAAAGAATGTAAAACACACACACACAAAAAAAACAATGTGAGAAAATTATTTTTTATTGTGTTGGCTAAGAAACGGTGTCAGGACGAAACAAACAAAAAAAGAAATCATTACCAAAATACTGTCATTTCTTCATTTGTAGCTCATGTGTGTTCACTACAGCAGCGAGGAGAGTCAACAATAAATTCATTTTGAATACAATAACAAACTGGTCCAGTCCAGCTGAGAACCTCCTTCAAGCGTCCCCCCCTCCATTACTATTCTGTGAGTGTTCACACACTGGCACTGACGGGCTAAGCATGCATAATAACATCATGTGACAGGGGGAGAGCGTTGCAAAAGAAAAACAGATTTGTGACCCTCTGCTACACAGATATGATCTTTTCTGCGGATACTCATGTCAGGACATTTTGCATTTCGTGTTTCTCTGCCGTCTAGGGCGGCCGGCGTTAAGATTTTTATCAAGTTTAAAAAAAAATAAAAAATCAGTTGGTTAATCCCTTCTCATGGACCCCGGCACCAATGCCTCTGCACAAAGGAGCTAAGAAAACTCTGCATAGCAAACATTCAAGCGGCCCCAGCCTGGTTTGGTTTTTGGTTTAGCATGACACAACAATGACACCTAGTGGAGCCCCTGGGACACAGAAAAAACTTCAAATGTGACACAAGGCACACTAAGAAAAGATAAACAGAGATAACTTACTTAACTTACAAATAAAAGAAGGCAATCTATACAAGGCACTTTGATTTTAGATTCCCTCTGAGTTCATCAGTCAGGAATAAATCGCTGGTATCAGAATCACAGCTCTTCCGGTTAAAGGAATAGTTTTGGGAAATTGGCTCATCCATTGATGATCGATATCATACTCTCATCTGGTAACATCCATCCGCCCACCAGCTCACTTTACAGCTTATAGGTTGTTTAATCTGTTTCGATACTGCAGCCGGAAACTTCCCGGAGTCTCAGCTGGTTGCCTGGCAACTGCTCAGAGCCAAGAAATAGTTTCTGACATAGTACACCAGTAAAATGCCAGATCGGCGTTTCCACACTTTTAAAGTGTGGATAAAACGACTGAGACGTAACGCGTTGATTCGTGAGCTTTTAGAGGTTCAATCTGAGATGACTGGACACAATATAACATCTTTAAAGATCTACCAACAAGTCCAGTTACTCCAGATTTAACTCCTCTCGATGAAAGGCGACCTGTAAGTGAGTGTATCGATCTTTCATCTAACTCTAAATGAGTTAGACGTTGACTTGTTTGCTCCCTGGTAGATGAAAACAGAAGGACAGGACAGGCCACTCCTGTGGAAACGTTTACATCTGGATTCATTAGATATTATTAACAGGAAAGATGCCTGCAAGTCCTGAAGTCTCCCTTTTCCTAATCTGTCACACGTGTCCAAACATCTTCCTTTGGCCTCAGTGGTGTTTCCTCCAGCGATCACGCTCTGGAAAACAAAACAACAAGCTCAGTTATCTCCAAATCTGTGCAGCCTCGCTGAGACTGACTCACTTACTTATATGAGGGTAACTCCAGATGTAGCCGAGCACACAGTATCCTGCTACCAACATGCTCAGTCCACCCACGCCTCCTTTCTTCACATCAATATACTTCTTGTAATACCACTGCCAGCCTGACGGAAACACAGAAAAGGAGGGGGGAACATACATGTTAAACTTAACACTCAACATTATTGAAGGCTTACGGGAATTCTGTTTTGGGGATCACATGCAGCAAAAGGCCCGGACGGGACTCAAACCCCAAGGCCCTGAAACATGGTACGAGCTCTACTTGGGGCGCCAATAATTTGACATTTTGGGAGTTAGGTTATTTGCTTTCTTGCCAATAATTAGATGATTGAGACATTAGTGCAAATATCTGACCACCAAAACACAAATATGAAACATATGCACAACTTCCATTTGTATATTTTGCAGTATTCACTGCAATTGCATCAACTCCAGCAGCTGTCATTTTTACAACGCTTGCGGTCTCTTCCCTTCCACTACGCAGCCTAAATGTGGAGAGTCCTGCTTAACCAGAACCTCTAAAGGCCATTGTGTGTGTGTCAGACTATTTTTGTTCAAAAATGTTGCTTTAAAAGCATATAATGACACCATGACACCACTCCTGGTGTGTTTTGTGAGTTGTGTGTTATTATACGTGGCCGTCACCTCTTTGCACCATTTCCACGACATCTCTCGGATGGGTGGGAGTTTTGCAGGCCAGCCACTCGGGTAACTCCTTCAGTCTCACCTGTCCGAGACTCCTCCGTGTCAGAACGCCTATATTATAAATCATATAAACAAAGAATCAATGCACTGACACGTGAATACACACTGTAAACACAACACACTTTTATTTCACTAGGGCTGAGTTTTCTGCACTAGTTCACTTTTAGGAATACAAGCGTGCTTTCTACGAATTCTTGATGGATTAAACAAAAGTTCTTAAATGTTGTCTACACACAATAAGGTGAGCAAGACCTTTGCCTTGATAAAGTAATCTACAGTTGGCAGAGTTACCATTTAAATCAGGGACTGATATCAAAGTTCAGACGAGCCTTTGGACACATTTCAGTCTACTTTTCACAGTCAAATACCGACCTTTAGTTCCATCTTCAGCAGAATTTTGTTTCATGATCACGAGCTGCGAGTTCTCCATCCTCACCCCATCGTCAGCTCTCAGCGTCTCCACCCTCGCTGGCAGAGTTTGCGGTGCAAGAAGGAAAAGGTTGGTGCTGGAAAGCTGGTGGAGTGACGGTGATATCTGGGGTAGTCTTGTCATGTGATGGCCCACCTTCAGCCCCTCATTCATGCTGACTGTATGTGGAAGGGACTGGGCTTGGCTCACCTGGGACAATAGATGGCCAGAAATGACGGGAGTCGCTAGGGAAGTTAGTTCAGGCTGAGGGGAGCCGTCATGTCGTAGGGGGATTAAAGACTTAGAACTTTTTCTCTTAACTGATCCTAGCTCTGCATGTTGTGAACTGCTGCTGGGCGGCTGCTTTGACAGAGATTTAGTTTTCACCAAGCAGCTATCAACGTCTTGATTCCCTGTTGGGAGTGAAACTAGACCGAGATGAGTACCGGGTCTGATTTTGCTGCTTAGATCGTGAGTAGTTTGAATCTGGTTTAGGATGCTTGGCCTGGTTTTAGCCCGGCCTAACGTGGCTTTGACATCCTGGAGGGTAATCCTAGTCTGGTGACCACCTTCTGATGTCAAGAACGACTTATTCAGAGATATATCCTCAATTTCCATGTGGTCATCCACCAAGAAGTCCTCTTTTAAACAGGGACTTGTGTTATTTAATTCAGACGCCAGAGGGCTAGAGGTGTCTTTGGCTGTGGAAAGGGTTTGTGCCGCCTTCTTCGTCTTTGGCACTTTCATTTTAACGGCACCTTTGGGTTTGGTATCCGTGGGCACAAAGACAGGATGGGCGTTGTCTTTTACCAAGTTTTTGTCTAGATTAGTTTTAATCTCTGTTTGTGCTGCGGTTCTGGAGCTTAGAGGATCTGCCACAAATGGAGTTAAACCTGAAGGCAGGTCCTCTGAAGTGGATCTTGTTCCCTCCAGCGATCCCTGAGAAACCTGTTTGGACTTTGCAGCTTCTATCAAAGCACGCAGACTCTTCTTTTTGGGATTAGAGATGGGAGACTGGGTGGAGATTAGAGGCATGGTGGCTGTCTTGATTTGTTCAGACAGCTTCGGTTTCTTTTTCTTGGTTGATGGTGGAAGTGATCCACTTGGGGACAAAGTCTGTGATGAAGATGACGTAGCTGCATTCTGTAAAGGTGTTGCTGGAGACACTTTTTTACCCTTCTTTGTGTCTGTCTTTGACAGCGTCTTTGAGGACTTTACCCCTTTCGCCGTCGGCTCGGACAATGCTGCGGCCAGCGGAGGAGATGATGTCTGATTCGCTGTGACATCACGTTTGGTCGGAGGCGTTTCGGAGCTCGCTGCTGCTTTGCAATGTGGCAGGTGACTCTTTAACCTTTTGTAAGTTTTCCCGCAGAATGGGCACACCTCTGTGGAGGAGGGAAAAACAGAAGAGTGAAAGGCTGAGCTGAGAATTAGTGCAACAATTTAAGAATGATGTCTCTCGACCATGCAAAGAGGGAACTGTTGGGCACCCTCTGGTTCCCAAGCAAAGTCTCTATGGATTGAGCTGCTATTAAAGTGAACTAAAGTTAAGTTTATCTCCTTTTTTCAACTGATGCACTACTGCTTTCAGTATAGCTTCACGTCAAACTAATAATACTGTAAAATATTACCAAATATCAACCAATATCTTTTTGCATAATGCCCATTTTCTTCACTTCATGGGCTGACCTTGTCATTGAAGGAGACAATCTTACTGTTACTCTATTCTAAAGTGCACTAAAGTCCCAATAAAACACAAATAATAACAATAATTTAAAAATATACAACACTGATTGTGTTGTGGTCACGTGTTGTGTTTGTGACACTTACCAGAGCTCATTTCTGTACGTTAAAAAACAAACAAAACAAAACAGCCAATCAGGATGAAGCATGCTCCAAGACGACGTCAGAAACGAAAAAAACTCAACATGGCAACAACAACAACAACAATAATAATAATAATATTAATGTGAAGTGACTTAATTAATTGTCACATTTATAATCACTTTAACAGACACGTTTTTTCAGGCGTAACCAACGGTTACCAGACCTTTTTTGGGGTGGCGCGTGAGAAGCCTGAGTGTAAATTAGTTCAACTTAACGGCAGATTTGGCGGAACGGCAGAACTGAAAAGAGCGCCACGGCCGTTATAACGGCTGTAACGGCTGTAACGGCCGTGCGCGGTGCAGTTATAGACCTGTACGATCATGTGGCGAGCCGTTGTTCGGTGGGTGTGGCGCGTTTACTTCCGGTGTCTAAGTCAAGTTGAGATGAGTCACTCCGGCGAACTTCCGGCTTCGAGTACAAAAAAATCCCCCAAATTTACCGGTAAAATTTTTGGATAAAGTCGATTAAAATTCCCCCTGAAAGCTTTTAATATCTGAGTCAGAGGGTGGGATTTATTTGTTTACAGTAGCATTCATGTTGAAGAAGACATTTAACGAGTCAAAAGACAGTTTTTGACCGTGTTTAGAGGTGAATGTTGACTCTTTGGTATGGATTCTCAAGCTTTCACCCACATTTCTTGGCCTTCCTCAGCAAGATCTTGGTGACTTGTTGTAATGTTTTAGGAATTAAGTGATATTTCAGTTAAATAGGACACGAGCCATGTTTGGCAAAGAGATATTTGCACAATAAAATACAAACAAATAGATTTCAGATGGGACATAGTCACCTCTAATGCGTTTGGATTTTATATTTAACTGTCAACTTATGTTTCAAAGTCTTTCCAATGAGTATATATAAAAAAAGGTTGTACATCTACTCAGCATGTCAATAAAATCTCCATTTTAAGGTAATAATGTACCAAGTGACAACCTCTGTGGCTGTCAAGTGGAAGTGCAGTTCCTCAAACGTCCACTTGAGGCTGGCTCCAGAAGTGAGTCCCCCCAGCTTCACAGCAGAAATACATACTTTGACAGGTGGGTGCCATTACAGGTGACTTGTTTGAGCACCTAGAGCTCAGGTTTGCCGATGATCCACGTCTTTGCCAATGTGGATACACCTGATAATAGATATAATAAAGAAAGAAGAGCCTACATTCATTAGAAAAGTGTATTTTATTGATAGGGTTAGAGTGGCATGAGACTTGGCACAGGAATGAATTTCAAAATAAAAAGGTGGTGAAAGGAAATTACACAGAAATACATCTACATCGAAAAAAAGATCATCTTCATTAGAAAAAAAAAGCAGTGATTTGAAAAACACATTCAGAATGAGGGGGAGGAAAAAAAAAACGCCATTTCTACAACCATTTACATATATGGAGATAAACCTGAATATTATTTACATGGCAACAGATTACAGTATGTACAAAGCAAAACGAAAAGAAAAACTGAAAGCAAAGACTGAAGAAAGTCACAGGAGTTTTATTTTTGGGACCATCCTTGTGAACAGTCCCAAAAGAAAAAAAAGCACGGGGTGATTTTGGCAGAAACACAGATTTTAACAGTGCCTGGAAGTTGTCCTCTAACAAAGATTGGCCCCTCTACAGAATACAGTCACTGACAAAAGTATTCAACTTTTTTTTACAAAGGGAACTCCTAAACAGCACAAGATTGCATTTTCAGAGTCACAACTCAGTGCCAACACAGATATTCTCACAGGACAGGTTACATCTCACCATAACAATGCTGGTTACAGTATATTCAGACAATCTAGAGCAAATCTCTGTACATCTATTAACAGACATTCATCAGGCAAACGGGAGGTCTGTCCCTTTACGAGGCCTCTGATCAGAGATGAGTATAAAGAGAGAGAGAAACAGAAGAGGAGGGGGGAGTCTGGGTTAAAGTCAGGAGGATACAGTACCAAACACCACCCAGCTAACTGTAATGAGGCCTGGCTGAGTCTCGCTGCTCCGCCACCCAGAGAAAGATTAGATTATTCAGTTAGTTCACCAACAATGACATCAGCGTTAACTGCTGGTTTTGATTCAACCCTGAGAAAACAGTGGACTGCATGTTCACTTGCTGGCACGCCTGCCTAAAAATGTGCCAATGAAAGGTTATTTCTGCCCTCTAAACAACCAAAAATAATATATATATTCAGGACAACCTGCATGGAAACATATCGATTTGAAGGCAGCTATGGTTTATTTTAATTCTAGAGGCAAACAGGCACAAATGCAGGATTTGCAACAGTGATTAAGTCTCCTTAAGACATTATATGGAAAGGCATCGTGGGGGTTCAGTCTCGCGGTTGCGCTCTTTTCTAGCATTTGTTTTATTTTAATTTCTTTCCACTGACAAGGTGCCAGTGCTGGAGCATCAAATCTGCATCAAATCTTTAAACCACAGCGCTTTCACCATCACCATCACCATCAGTGAGCTGGCCCCTGTACTGGCAAAAAAACTGGCTCTGTGCCGGCACTTTCTTCTTCGACCTGCTGATCTTGAACCGAACAAAAAGCGATGACTGGGACGGGAAGAGGGAGGGAACAAGGATATTGTGCAGTCTCCAGATGATCAGTTAAAGTTGACAAACCCTTCTATGAACTACGGGGGCTCACAAAGCAGCACTGGAGAGAGCGACGGAAATAAAAAAGGAGTGATTTTGGACTAAGTAAATTCAGTGCTTGGACACAGACTGGCACAGGTGATCGCCTAACTATTTAACCGAAGTACGTATTTCGCCGTGCCTGTATTTGTTGCTTGGCAAGTTGGTTTAGACACCCAATGCCTGGTTTGTTAAATGTTTTTGGCGTCTGCACTGGCGCCAGCACAGACACCTTGTGAGTCGAAAAGCCCCCCCAGAGAGTCTTGTGCTGTAAGGTCGGCGCTCAGGCCAGAGGAGAGTGTCTCAAGACGCAGCAGCGGAGATCAGATGTTATCCGACATCCAAACTGTCTGCTCGTCTTTCTTTATAACCACAGACAGTCTGTCCTACTGACTCATTCCCCTACCAAACCCCGAACTAACAAGAAGGCCAACTCTTCAAAAGAGGAGAGTAAAAACTAATATAAAAACGGCTGAAGAAGAATGCTGACGTCGATCGGATTCTTCTGAGGCTGGTCTCTCCCAAGTCCTCATATCAGGAGCGAGCGGGTGGTTTGTCCCCATTCAGGTCCTCTACTTTCACAGGTTGACAGGGGTCATTGCAGCATGAGCTGTTTGAGGTTGTCGTGGAGGATGGTGTCCTTGACGTCCCGGAACACCAGCCTGATGTTCTCCGTGTTGATGGCTGTGGTGAAGTGGTGGTACAGGGGCTTCTGGGTGGCATCCCGTCTCTTGGCCCGGAAGCACTCCACCATGAACGCCTGGATGTCCGGCAGGCTGTGCTCCGTCCCGGTGTATTCGGGAAAATAGTCCTTGAGCGGAACGCTCTTCACCTTCTCCTCCAGCAGGTCCGTCTTGTTGAGGAAGAGGATGATGGAGACGTTGGCGAAGACGCGGTTGTTGACGATGGTCTCGAAGATGTTGAGCGATTCGCGCAGCCGGTTGGTCTGCCTGTCCTCCATCAGCACCTGTCAGAGACAAGAGGAACAGTTAGTACTGCTGTTACTGTACTCGTCACCTAAAGTTCAAAAGCCTTTTAATTCTGCGAGGTACTTCCTGTCTGATCTTGTTACAGCGTGTGTTCCTTCCAAACCATTTGGTGAAATATTCAGTTTGGTATGCAACTTTCTTTCTTGATTCCATCCTCCCTCTGAACCAAGAAGCTTTGGCAGAAGGCCTGTGAGCTGAACTGCGCCAGTTGTGTTAGTGTGTCGATGTACTAACACAACTAACATGCAGGGTGTGTTGTCCCGTATGGTGGAGCTCCAAGAGCTCAGGTTTCTACCGCATTTCCCAGTTTAAGTTACAGCAAGGGGGAACAAAGAGTGGCGTACTGGAGGTAAACTCGTGTGCCAACGTTGTTCAGTTGGACTGTATCTTCAGATCTACATCAAATATATTAAAACATTTGTGACGAACAAGACAAACTGACAGGGAAACCAACGCCTGAGGAGTGTTTATTGCTACTGAAATGTAACCACACTCTACTGTAGAGAATATAGGTGCCATATAAGAACTGTACTCCTTATCAGTGAATATGTTGGACAGTGTAGCACAGGAAATGCCAAAAATTACTACTTAAAAATGTCCTGCTCAGTAAAAATTTAAGGAATCCTATCAAAAAAAAAGTTTTATCAGGGATCAACATTAAGTTTTAACTGTGAAACAAACAGGAAATAACTTTGTATAAACGGGCTGTATCGATGCTGGGGCAACAGGTGTTAAATATCAGAGTTTATAGTCCATGAGTCGACCTGGAAGGCTTTAGTTTCAGAGACATTTCAGGTCGACCATCTGATGACGGGCTGCCTTTTTCCAAAAGCTGGATCTGACTCGACTTCTCCGCCGCAGGTCGCTGCGATTTCTGGTGGACACCGCCCTGCGGCCTACACTCAAAATGAATGGAAAAACCTGCAGTGTTACCAGTTGTGTGTTGTTTCACATGAGTAAACGCACCGACACACGTGCAGCATTGTCTGGATCCAACAGACCGTAACCGCAATATTTAAATATCACTAACGCATTAGATAATAAAACTGTATTTATGTCCGGGTGCGTGTTTTGCTGTCCCTTTATTTTATGTTAAAGGCCAATTTCTCAAAATGGTAAACGACAAAAATCTGATCCAGTGTACACACTGAGCCCGTGAGCTATTTCCTTTTATATGTATCAGATTTCTGTAATGGTGTCTGAGCCTTTATATAAAGAAAAACCTTTTTAACCAGAGACAACTCACTGCACAAAATAATAGACTCCAACACATGCTGTGAGATAAAACCACGACTCCAAAGAACACGATTGAGCATATAGACACAGCAACGACGACTTATCAAAAAGTCACTAAACAGTATCTGCTAGAACAAACAGATTAATGTGCCGTTTATCAGCCTATCACAGCTCGGTCTGTGCGTGTGGAAACGAGACGCCGCGGCCGCCGTGTTTTCACCTGGTCGTATTCGGAGGAGGAGACGAGGAAGAGGATGGAGGTGACCGAGTCGAAGCACTCGAACCAGCGTCTCCGCTCCGACCGCTGCCCTCCCACGTCCACCATCTTGAAGGGAACGTTCTTGATCTCAAAGTCATACTCGTGGATGCCCTTGGTGGGTTTACGGGCGAGCAGGATGTCCTGTTGAGTGGGGAGGTAACTCTGGAGGGGAGACGGAAAGACGCGATGGATTAATATCAACGTGTTGACAAGACAAAAACAACATATGACAGCTGAAGGCAGAAAACGTGATAAGCCCATAATCAGATCTGTTTTTAGTTCATCGGGTAATCTTTGTACAAACTTTGTGTAAGTGTTATCTTGTTTTAGTCCAATTTGAGTCGATATTTCAATCAAACCAGCCACATCTGGTGTCGTCTTTGAATCTATATAGAGACGACACATTTATGGGCTTTGATGAAACCGCAGCATGGTATAAAATGACTGTTTCAGTACAACTGGATGAACCTAAACTAAACCTTCACCTAAAGATATAAAACGCCAATCCTCCTGATATCTATTTGAAATGAGTCTCACAGTACTCACATTCACAGTGTGTGGACTTTAAATACAGTCTTTACACTTTAGATTCACACTATAAACAGAGCTGTAAGTAAATCAAAGTGCTTATTGGTGTAAACCAGAACTCCATGAGTGGAACAAACCGATGAAGAATGACAACACGGTAAGTTTTAAGAATATAAAATGTGGAGCTGTTGTTAAATACATTAATAAACACTAACTAATCTGTTATAGCTGTGTTGTATCCCATTTAGTAAAGCTTATATACCGTGTATATTCAGTGTATACATGTTTTTTTTCACACCGTAATAGTGGTGTTATTTGTTTTAGCCCAAATAATTAAAACACTCTTTCAACAGCACCATTAACTATGACATTAATAATAAAACATACAGATACATTGTACAGGTGTAATACTGTGTGTAAACAAGAGCAGATGAGTATAGGTTTAGATTTTTGGATATTATAGAAAAGCTATGTGGAAAAGGTGATGAGCCAAACGTGGGCGTAGGTGGGTGAAACTTTACGGGATCTGAAAGTATAACATACACAAATCAGAAATCTGGATTTCATCCTAACGTACAGTGACACATGAATAAAACAAACCAGGTCATGCTTGGATATAAATGTAATCGTACAAGAAATAAAAGATACTCATTTATTTAAATGTCAGTGTTGATAAAGAGCTCTGTTTATATCAAAGACACATGCTGGAAAAAGGTGGTAAAGTTATCTGCTCTTGTAAAACACTCTCAGGGTTCCTGCTGCCTTTTTAAAGCCTCACTGAAAACAGTTTAAAAACCTTTTCATGGTCAGGCTGGTGTGAATGGATGATGTATCCTAAAATGAATATTATAATTGCATTTTTAAGCACTTCCTAGGTGTATACAACAACAACTCTAAATGACAGATGATGATTCAAACTGTGACAAATCAGATCAGCGCTTGCTCGTTGCACTATAGCTCGCAGTAGTGACTGTCTGCTGCAGACCTGATGGCGCTGACTGATTAAGACGTGTACTATGCACTGTCTCACAAATCACACTCGACTCTCTACAGCCTGCAATCAGATACAACAACTTTTATATCCAACACTATTGCAAGAGACGGCTGTTTAAGACCTTTCTAAGGACCTTTATTGGCGAGGAAACTGGATTCATGACCTGGGGACAGCCTGGATATCGACTCTGTTACTGTGTACTGGAGTGATGCCGGTCGTCTCACAGCAGCTGGTGGTCAGCCAATAGGTGCCAAAACGTGTCAGCATTATCTTTTTTTTCCGATGAACAACCCCTGTCAGCTGATCTTAATTTGTCTAGACATGTTGCAATATTAACTATGAAGTGTAAACGTCTGATCATAACAATCGGCGCGGGCAGAAACAACTTACCGGCTCGCCGAGCTTATCCAGATTATCCAAGAAATACTTCACTGACTCACCCTGCGACAGGACAGAGGAGGAATTTATGTTAATTCTACAGTCACAGCACAATTTGCATTTAATAACTTGATCGTTTCGCATTCGGCAGAAGACAGTTGGGGCACAGGACACACACACAAACACACACACGGGTTTGTTTTGTCTTCCAAAAAAAAAAAAAAAAGAGCGAGCAAGGCAGTGTTTTCTGGGTAGCTGAAGCAGGATGTGAAGTATTTCATATTGCACCAGACACGTGTTTGTAAGTGTGTCTTTGATGTTATACCGGAGTGTGGCTAGATCTGTGTGTGTGTGTGTGTGTGTGTGTGTGTGTGTGTGTGTGTGTCAAGGTGCTTTTTTTTTTCTTTTCTAGACCGTTCTGATGCTGTTCGTGTGCAATTAGTGCAAGCCCAGACACGAGGCTGCCAAGACTGAGATGCATTCCTTTATCTGTGTGTGTGTGTGTGTGTGTGTCCTGTGCTCGACATAAAGCAAAAAAAAAAACAGATTTTCACGTGACCCTCTACTGTAAAAGCACCACGCCTTTTTCCAGGGGGATTATTTTGCATGTATTTTGCATAATGACAGTACTCTGAAATTCAAATGTTATCAGCAGCAGTAGTGATTGTTTGAGGCTTGTTTACGGTGCAGCTCGAGCACCGTGTGCCATCTAACCACCCTTCACACGCTGTAGAGCTTCTGTACTCACCTTTTGATCTTTAAAAAAAAAAAAAAAAAAAAAACTAACCTGACCTGAAAAACCTGTGTGCGTGCGTGCGTGTGTGTGTGCGTGCACGTGGGAAGTGTGTGCAAGGCTAAGATTACACAAGGGAGGGGTGGGTTAGAATGGCGTGGCGCTGAAGCGCAAAAGAAAGAAGTGCACAGCCTTTCCTGTGAGGCTGATTTCTTTCAAATTCTCGAGTAAAAAAAAAAAAAAAGGGAGCTCGATTCTGAGGCGGTTTTGAAATCGTCAAAAATCACATTAAAAAAAAAAAAGCAGAAGAGAAACGAGCAGAGCAATCACTGCGAGCTCTTTCTGCTCATCGCTGAGCATGACGACGCCTGCAGTTAATCTGAGCGTGCTGAAGAAGCAAAACTGAAACGTAACATTACATAACGAGCGTCGTCACTCGGGTCGCCTCAGATCTGAGCCCGAGCTGTTTGTGCTGCTGCTGCAGCTTTGGTGAAAGTCTCAGGTGAGAACAGAGAGAGAGAGACAGAGCGAGTGAGAAAATGTTTACGGCTGATTTTAAAAAGAGCGCGACCGTGTGAACTTTGCGCTGCACAAAAGGCGACAGAGAGAAATCCATGTGTGGTTGCAGTCTGTACATGTGTTTCCAATGATAATTACACGCGAGCCTGAAGGCGCTTTGTGATTTGTGATGCAAATACGTGAAAGGGCATGGTCAAAACACAATGGGTCCTATCTGCTGGCAGCGAAAAAACAAATTAGTCCTCGCTTGGGAAACAGCAACTCTTCAGCTGCTGTCTCTGGCTTTTACGCGCTGCTGTCTGAATGGGAAGTGTTTAAATCTGATTCACAAGTCACATTTTGGATCAAACTCGAAACTACGACGGGCTGAAACTCATCCATTCACGTCTCGAATGTTTCTTTTAGTTAAACACTGAAACATTTGGACTGTGAAAAGTCAGACACGGGTTGAAAAAGCTGGAATATATTGAACATTTTTGCTGGATAATTGACAAGTAATTACTAAAATAGCTGCAGATTGATTATCTGTTTCTAATTTTCTGACTCAGTGAGTATCATCCTGTGTCTATATTTGGCTCACACTGACTGTAAATAAAGAATAAGATTAATAAAATAAGACATACAGTGAACTTTCTGATGACTAGTTTGATCTATAAATTCAAAATCAATCTTTAATTGACTTGTTTTTCTAACCCAAACTCAAAGATTTTTAGTCTGTAAATGATATATAAAAAGAGAAAATCACCTTTTTCATACATAATCTATGGATGGACTAATTAATCTGGTTAGAAAGAGGTTTATTTGTTTTTGCACTCACGTACACTGAGCTGCAACAACTCATTGTTTGACGTTTTCATGCATAAATAACATTTTGTTGCCCTTTTTTTGTGAGTTTTGGTACATCTGTCCAATAAAAATGATCAATTTAAAAGACAGCACGGGGCTTCTTAACATAAAAACATATGGAAATAACGACTAGGTGCAGTCCAACATACACACAGAGAGTGTGTGTATGTGTGTACTTGTGTGTGTGTTTGTATGCCAATAACGCTGAGTGGGAGAGGTCTGTTTGTAAGCATAAAGCTGTTTAACTACAGATCAACATTCCAGCTCTGATCACTCTTATTCCCCTTTCTGTCTGCAGGAGCAACAAGCTGAGAGAGTGTGTGTGAGTGTGTGTGTGTGTGTGTGTGTGTGTGTGTGGCTAACAAAACACCATTGAGAACACTACTACCTTATGCAACTGCAGATTTCAATTTACTTGAAAGCAACGTGGAGACCTGACAGCTCGCTCATGTGAAATTAAACGAATACATTATCGATTCTTCTGAAATCGCAGCAGGTTGTGAAAGCGATACCCCCCCTCCCCGCCCGCCAAAATAAGAGCACACAAAAAAGTCCCAGTGAACGTGATGTCGACCACAGCTGTTATTCTGGGTTAAACGTCAGCATGCTCAAAAAAAAAAAAAAAGAAAAAAAAAGAGAAACGCGTGTGTGCTGACAGCCAAGACATAAGGAGCAGGGAGAGGTGTAAACAGGAAGCTGACTCAATCACATGTCTGACCACTCAACTGAGAGAGAGAGAGAGAGCGAGGCAGGGAGAGAGGAAAGGGAGGATGAATTGAGAAGAAAATCAGTTTCACTTTCTATTTTCACTGCCGTTTCCACGCCTTTTGAAAAAGCCCAACGCCAACTCATTGCTTTTTGGCGATAAGAGGGTTGTGCCGGTACAAAAACTGGGGCTGTGATTGAGTTCCAGTAAAAGACCTACCAGCTGAAACTCCCTACGGCGATCGAAGGCGTGCTGGATGCCCGAATCCGCCCACAGAGCCTTGATGGCCGGCAGGTACTGCAGGAAGACGGACGTCTCCAGCTTCCCGCTGGTCACCTTAGCCGAGCGGGTGTCGAACGCCATCAGGCTGTCCCCGTGCTTCTGGTTGTCCTGGTCGCCCCACGGGATGTGCAGCTTCTCTCGGGCGTCCACCAACACGCGAACACCTGGGGAGGAGGAAGTGAAAAAGATCAGAGAGGTTTTAGAGATGAAACATCTTCTTAGAAGAGGAGGAGGAGAGGAGCAGGTGAACACAACATGATGAAGAAGCGTCCTAGAAACCTGATTTGTGTGCGATGAGTCACGCAAATAAGCACATGGGGCGAGCAAATACTGCGAATAAAGCACATTTGTGGAGCCTGTAATGTATTTTACGTCACAGTTTATACAGTCACAGTTTATACGAAGAGTATTGGAGCAGATGTGACTTTTTTTTAAAGGTGGTTAAATTGTATTAATAAGTCCTCGCTTGGGAAACAGCAACTCTTCAGCTGCTGTCTCTGGCTTTTACACGCTCCTGTCTGAATGGGAAGTGTTTAAATCTGATTCACAAGTCACATTTTGGATCAAACTCAAAACTACGACGGGCTGAAACTCATCCATTCACGTCTCGGATGTTTCTTTTAGTTAAACACTGAAACATTTGGACTGTGAAAAGTCAGACGTTGGTTGAAAAAGCTGGAATATATTGGAACATTTTTTTGCTGGATAATTGACAAGTAATTACTTAAATAGCTGCCGATCGATTATCTGTTTTTTCTGATCGATTCAGCTGTACAGTACTCAGTGAGTGACTGTAAATAAAGAGTTTCTGCTGAATCTATAAAATCAAAAACAATCTTTAATTGACTTGTTTTTCTAACCCAAACAGTCCCAAACTCAAAGATTTTTAGTCTGTAAATGATATATAAAAAGAGAAAAATCACTATTTTCATACATAATCTGTAGATGGACTAATTAATCTGGTTAGAAAGGGGTTTATTTGTGTTTGCACTCATATACACTGAGCTGCAACAACTCATTTTCAAGCATAAATAACATTTTGTTGCCCTTTTTTGTGAGTTTTGGCACATTTGTCCAATAAAACGATCAATTTAAAAAGACAGCACGGGGCTTCTTTCACATAAAAACATATGGAAATAACGACTACACAGTCCCAAACTCAAAGATTTTTAGTCTGTAAATGATATATAAAAGAGAAAAATCACAATTTTCATACATAATCTGTAGATGGACTAATTAATCTGGTTAGAAAGGGGATCATTTGTTTTTGCACTCATATACACTGAGCTGCAACAACTCATTTTCAAGCATAAATAACATTTTGTTGCCCTTTTTTGTGAGTTTTGGCACATTTGTCCAATAAAACGATCAATTTAAAAAGACAGCACGGGGCTTCTTTCACATAAAAACATATGG
>NC_040026.1:19806019-19889512 GCF_000972845.2 Larimichthys crocea
CTCGAATGTTTCTTTTAGTTAAACACTGAAACATTTGGACTGTGAAAAGTCAGACACGGGTTGAAAAAGCTGGAATATATTTAAATTTTTGCTGGATAATTGACAAGTAATTACTAAAATAGCTGCCGATTGATTATCTGTTTTTTCTGATCGATTCAGCTGTACAGTACTCAGTGAGTGATTGTAAATAAAGAATGAGTTTCTGATGAATCTATAAAATCAAAATCAATCTTTAATTGACTTGTTTTTCTAACCTAAACAGTCCCAAACTCAAAGATTTTTAGTCTGTAAATGATATATAGAAAGAGAAAAATCACTATTTTCATACATAATCTGTAGATGGACTAATTAATCTAGTCAGAAAGGGGTTTATTTGTGTTTGCGCTCATGTACACTGAGCTGCAACAACTCATTGTTTGACGTTTTCAAGCATAAATAACATTTTGTTGCCCTTTTTTTGTGAGTTTTGGCACATTGGTCGAATTTAAAAGACAGTTTTTGTGAGTTTTGGCACATTGGTCGAATTTAAAAGACAGCATAGGGCTTCTTTCACATAAAAACATATGGAAATAACGACTAAACAGATCTTTAGTTTGTGAATGATCCTCCAAGGAGTGTACAAACAGGAACACCTTACACCATAAATACACTGGAGGCTCCATTAGCCATACACCCCTAGGGTTAAGTTGTTGAGCAACTTGAAAAGTTGCCTGTGTGTCTTTGTGAAACCAGCTAAAGGCGATGAAACCTATTTAAAAAATGTTAAATGTGACACATAATGAGGCCATGCGGTGTTTCAGACAGTAGAAAACACGGTTGATATGGGTGTGCCACAGCAGATGTAGACTGTTTATGTATGTCCTCTCACCCAGCCCCACTCTGGAAACTTTCCCACCCGTGTTTTAACCCCGCTTTCCGTCGCTTTACCTGCCCGTCAGCTCACCTTTGATAACGTTGCTGTAAATCGTGCCCTTGAAGTCCTCTCGGGCTTGCTGGTCGAAGTCCTGGCCGTGGATGATCCGCATTTGTTTGAGGAAAGTCGACTTGCCGCTCTCGCCAGCGCCCAGCAGCAGGATCTTCACCAGCCGCTTCACGTAGGTTTTCTCCCGGGAGAGACATCTGTCGATCTCCTTGGACTTCCTCAGCTGTTCCACCTCGCCGTTGTTCAACAGGCAGACGGGCAGGCAAACTTTTAACACGGACCTGGTCGGCAGGAAATCCGCCATGTTCGCACAAACTTCATCGATGCTAATTTGATGCGCGTTCGCGGCGGGGCGCGGGCACGGGACCAAGCCCCTTCCCTAAACTCAGGAAGTAGTCTCTCTCTCTCACTCTCTCTCTCACTCTCTCTCACTCTTTAAAGTGACTTTATGTGAAGATATTTACCTGTTGGACTCAATATTTCACTCTGAATATGCGGCGACACGCATAAAATAGCAACCACACGACGATTCAAACAGGATATGTCAGTTGGAAGTTTGAAAAACGGCGAAATAACGTGCGAGTTTTCACACAATTCGCGACTAAAACGCTCAGTTTTATATTTAGCCCTCAAAGTTTTATAAATTTAAACACTCGGTGCTATTTTTAACGGATTAAAACAATAATAATTTATATAAAATTCGTGATTTAAACTCAAAATAAATCCCAACGTCAGACGTTGGCCTCTTTTAGCCGTTACCATGGCGCCCTCTGCTGGTGACGTTCGCGAGAGGGGGAATGCCGCGCTCTGATTGGTTCAAATCCTCTTTCGCTTTTAGGCACGCTGCCTTCAGGGGTAGTAGGAAATATGAGAATGCACGCTTTAAACGCGCTTTAAAAAAGATAAATAAAATGTATAAATGCACGCAGGAAGCATATATTTATTTTTTATGACTAGTTAGAGTATGTATGAGGTGCTTAACAAAGAATAGATGTGAACATTTTATGATTAAAGTGTTACATTTGTATTATTTTGCAATTCTCTTTATAATTTCACGTTATTTATTGGTATTATGCATGCGAGTGGTTGTTCTATCAAACGCACAAATAATTAAATCATAATGTTCACTTGAAAGCGATAAAAAAAACTATAATAGCCGTTTTCCCTACAATTTCAGACCGTCCTAGTAAGAGCGTATGGGGAACACGTGAAGGCAGCATCAGTGTCTATCATTGCACTTCCCTTGTAGCATCCCTACACGACACACTGAGGGCTCACAGGCGACAGTGGCGTTGTGTAGATGAGTGTGTGTGTGTGTGAGTGTGTGAAGAGCATCAGACACCATGACCATCAGAAACACTCTCCGGGATCATGGACAGAGGTATCGACCACGGATGGCTTGTCTCAAGAAGGTAGGCTTTCCTTTTACATCAGACATAGCCCTGCACAGACTATACCTGCAGACGCACCTATATATAGGTCACTTAAATTAATTCTCTAAGGCTGTAGTGGACACTTGTAGCATCATAAACCTTGGCTGCATTGGCATTTGCTCATATAAACTGCATCAGCCTCTAAAACTATCTATTCTCTGCAGGTCCTCAGAGGAATCCTGGTTTCTTGATGCTTTTAGTGCACATTAGATGTGATTGTAAAGCTCACAGGCACCATTTGGACTCCAGAATGCTTTCAGCAAATGCAATAAAGCAGATAACAAATGTGCTATGTTTTATTTATGCACATGAATCTGAATTATAGTCACACACTTGATTAGAAAATGGGAATAAATAAGATTGCATAAGAGGCAAGCATGTAACAGGATGACAGGACATCAAAACAACAAATGTCATCATGGTTTCAGCACGTACCCAATACTGTCTGTCACAGTAAATGTTAGACTGTGCTTTGTTTTTTTGTTTTTACAGTGATAAGGTCATTCAGTTTAATAAGCCTTTATTAAGCCCGGATCAGTATCAGCGCCTTCATCTACAGCAACCGGCCGATGGAAAGAAGTTAATCCAGGCGTCTGAAAAACAACAGGCCAAGAGAGGGGTGCTCGATTCATCATCACATAACAAAGTCATTCACTTCTTCTTCACAGCGTGTGTGGAATAACTTTCGGCAATCTGTGCAGGAGATAATTAAGACAAAAAAAACCTCTCTTCATTAGCGAAATATTCTCAGAGTCTATTGATCTAGCAGTGACAATGACCACGCTCTCCAGGGGAATGCTCACAGAGAACTCATTTCCAGGAGAACTTCATATTTTGGTCCATGAAAGCCCACTTTGGTCAGGCTCAGCCTGAGGCTTATAGCCTCTCCAGGATGACTTCAAAGCGCAAAGCCACTTCAAACAGGCCTGGGAGTCAGCTGCTCTCTCTCTCTCTCTCTTTCTGACACACACACACTTTAACACACACAAACTGAATTAATGTACTGCATGATTTCTTGCTTTCCGGTACACACCTGAGCTACGGGATCTGTGCGATCAGATGATACAATAACTAAAAACAACTGTTAATAAAGGGCAGTGACTCATGGCAAACCGCCCACACAAACCAAACAAAAGCCACAAGATCACGGCGTGGAACAAACCTTCCTCTCGCCTCTCGACATGTTTAAACACAGCGTTAAGCGTTTGTTGTTTTTGGACTGAAAACCCAGCAATCGTTTGATAGGAACTATTTATTAAAGCTTCGGTATGGAGCCTTAATATCCCACTAGGGCAATCTATGAGAGATAATTAGATGCCACATTTTCCAAATCTTTTACTAAAAAGCACAACAGTTAATTATTTTGGAGCCAGTTTAATCAAAAATATCCATCAAACTTGATTTTTTTTTATCCATAAATCACAGTATGTGCTTTCCCTTGTGTTCCTCGATCAATCGGTTGGCATGGTGACCTCATTCACAATCAGTTGTCGTGGTAACCTCTTCTCACCCCTTGTGATATTCCTGTGCAGGCGGAGAAGGTGATGCTGGAGATGCAGGATCCCAAAACAGGAGTGAAATCACAGCCTCAGAGACTGGTTATTACGACAATACCACACGCCATTACTGGTAAACACACAGACACACACACATAAACAAACACTGATGAGTGCACACGTACACACTTGATGATATTCATACAGCTGGTTGAGTGATTGTGCCTGCATAGTCTCACTGGAGGATACCACAGCTCCGGGCTCAAACTCGAGAGCTACAGATTTAATCTCCATGACAACCCCCGCGGTCTTGGAGTCAGAGAGGGAAAAAGTAGGAGGTGAAGGAGGAGGAAGAGGAGGAGGATGACTGAGCGGGCGAGAGGAACAGGGAAAGTAACACAGACGGAAACAAGAGAGAAAACAAGAGAGATAGCGAGGAGGAGGAGGAGGAGAGAGGAAACCCAGACTTGTATGTCATTTCCAAGCTTTGAATCCAGGCAGGTTAAAACTGCTTCTCTCCTCTCATTTCCTTTTCTTTTCTCTTCCCTTATGTCCTCTTCTACCTTTGTCTCCTCTCTGCTTCTTTCCTCTCCTTTAATTTCCCCTTCTCTCCTCTCCATCTTCTCTTTTTTCCTTGCTTGTCTTCATCTTGTTTAATCTCCTGTCCTTTCCTTGTCCTGTCTCCCCTCTCTTCTCCTCTTTTCCTTGTCTTCTCTCATCTGTCCTCTCCTCCTTTCTTTGTCTTGTCTCGTCTGTCCTCTGCTCCTTTCCTTTCCTTGTCTCATCTCTCCTCTCCTCTCCTTTACTTATCTTGTTTCTCCTGTCCTTGTCTTCCCTTTCTCTCCCTTCCTCCTTGTTTCTTCCTCTCCTCTCCTCTCCTCTCCTCTCCTTCTCCTTCTCCTATCTTGTTTCTCCTCTTGTCTTCCCTTTCTCTCCCCTCCTCCTTGTTTCTTCCTCTCCTTTCCTATCCTTTCCTCTCCTCTCCTCTCCTCTCCTCTCCTCTCCTCTCCTTTCCTCTCCTCTCCTCTGTCTCCCCACATTAGCTGTAGAGCCCGTCGACACAGTCAGTCGTGGTGTATCACAGAGGGGTCTGGCATTTAGAGGCGCACACCCACATACACTTATTTCTTCTGGTTCGCTGTCAGCATTGCTTTTCTAACTGGTGATATTTTGTTACTTCTGACTTCCATCTTTCAGGTGAAGACATAATTGCATGGTTAGCAGACAGACTTCAAGTAGACACACAAGGTGAGAGATGAGGCGGGTGGTACCTTTCAAATATGCATATGTATATCAGTTGAATGTGAATTCAATAATGTTTTTATGATGTTATGTAAGATCTATCTATATCAGCAGAAATCCAACAGTTAAAGTCTCTCTGTCTCTTGTCTTCAGAGGCGAGGAATTTCGGCTCTATGCTGGTGGCGTTAGGATACATCTACCCTCTACAGGACCACAAACGATTAGTGATCAAACCAGATGCGTCCCTCTATCGTTTCCAGGTAAACACACCGCATTTCAATAACTTCAATAAACCACTTGTAGCACTATGGAGCGATTGTTGAGTCCCAGTACCTTAGAATTCGTCATGCCAGGCTTCAAGCTATCTAAACCACAGTGGGTTGGACTAATCAGCTTCTGTTGAGGAACTACTGGCAGCTATGGCACGAGCTACGGTTGCGGTTTAATGTTAGGTATGTGGAAGGACGTGTTAGCGCAGATGCTCCTAGCACCAGTTGTATCAGAAGTGGAGAATCTTTCTTCATTGAAACAAGAGCAAAATTGATCTAATTGGTTGAAGTTCATCTGTGAACATTTAAAAATCGGCAAAGACGTGGATCATCGGCTGATTTGAGGCAGGCTGAATGGCGCCTGGTTGCTCAAACAAGCCATTTGTAACAGCACCTACCTGTCAGTCAAAGCATCCACACTTTTAATCCTGCATAACTTTAAGCCTTAATATAATTTGAACAGATGAATTCTATAAAAACTCACCTTCAGTACAGTTGTCATGAACAGTGAAATTAACAACACAGACCAAAACTGTTTTTTGTACCAGGCTGTAAGCATGTTTATTTCTGCTGTGAAGTTGGACCTTTTAACATGGGGACTTATGGAGACTGACTCACTTCTGGAGCCAGCCTCAAGTGGACGTTTGAGGAAGTACAGTTTTTGGCACCGCATTGGCTTCACTTCACAGCCATGGAGGTCGTTAATTCTTACCAAACCACTGGTTTAATTTTGCAAGAGGATGAGCAAACAGTGGGTAGCGGTGACATGCCAACACAGGAAATCCAGGAATTCAACATGCGAGGATAGACGTTAATGATTAAGACTAAACGTAAACAGAACTTTTTCTTTGTTTAAAAGGAAACACAGAAGGACAGCTTTAAATTGAACACATCCTGCAGTACTTCAGCGATGACAACTAATCTACAACAGCAAGACTATCTAGATCTTCCAACATCTGGTAGAAGGCTGAAGACAGTTACATATACAGTTTAAACCTTTTGGGTAAAATCTTATGAGATTTAACTAAACAATTTTAGTTGGTGTAAGGACTGGAGCTTGCAATATGCAATATGCGTTTTTTAGTCAGTCGAAGCTGGATGTTGATGAAAACACACATCAGTCAACATTTCACACATGTTCTATTATTATTTCTGTAATTATCTTGACTTCACCATGGTACCGTGATAATGACCATTGCTGCTTTTCTTGGCTTCAGCACGCAGTAGGTCATAATTAAGACTCCTATTGTTTCATGTGGGGTTTTTTTTATTACTTGGTTGATCGTGTCTACGTCTATAAAATGTCAAAAAATAAAAATAAATAGTGAAATATGCAGTGAAATGCAATTTCCCAGAGCTTTTAAATGAAGTCTTGTCCAATGTCATTCATTCAATTCATGATAATGAAGCAGAGAAATCCCATTTGAGAAGCTGGAACCGGCCAATGTTTGACAGTTTTTCTTGATAAACGACTTAAAAAGGGTTCATTCATCCAAAGAGTCCCATGGTTTGCAAAAGAAGAAGAAGAAGAAAGATGAATTAAGCTTCATCAAGGTCATTGCAGCTTTTAAATTTAAAGTCCCCCCCAACTTCCTGTAAAAGAGTTCACCATGACAGGATGTTTGCTATTACTCAAACTGTTCATTTGGAGATGCTGGGAAATTTAGGTCATTTCTGTTTTTGTCCTTTCCAGACACCATATTTCTGGCCCACACAGCAGTGGCCGGTTGAAGATACGGATTATGGTGAGTGTGACTGACTTTTTTTAAAACACATTTTATCTTCCATCTGACTCAGTTAACACTCTTTTCCATTTCAAAAACTGCAGCAATCTATCTGGCGAAACGAAACATACGTAAGAAAGGAATCCTGGAGCTGCACGAGCAGGTGAGAACAAGCCTGAGAGGCCGGCGAGTAATTCATTTCGCTTTCTGGCTCTTATCGAGGTGTTATTTTATGTCCTCAGGAGCAGTATAACCGCCTTCACAAGTGGATGAATCATAAATGGGATTTCATTGTGATGCAAGCTAAAGAGCAGTACAGGTAGGTGCGCAGAGAAACTCAAAAGACGTCGCTCAATTTTTGTTTTGTTTTTTAGATTGAGGAGGTGTTACAACTTTTTTTTGTGTGTTTGCATTTGAATTTAGGGCTGCGAAGGAGAGGAAGAAACCGGACCGCGTTGTGTTTGAGTGCCAGGAGAGAGCCTACTGGGTGGTTCACAGACCTCCGGTGAGAACACACACACACACACACACACACACACACACACACACACACACACACACACACACACACACTCTGAGATAGTTATCAGACTTGAACCGCACACACATACACAGGATACAGCTTCATGTAGATATCGGTGGATTTCCAGCAGACGGAGAAGTCTGAAAATAAATTGCACTCCACCTCTATACTTCCCAGGGTATCTAATTATCTCTACCCATGATGCCTCATTACCGTTAAATGTCCAGTCACAGGAAAAGGGCACGACTGATTAATATTTCACGCTGCGTAGGAGAATGCGGTGCGGCGGTTTGCACCTTGTGTTTGCGGCATCGCGGGGTCTGAGTTTCACCCCCCGTCTTCATGAGGCTGGATTATTTACCGAGTGAGAAGCTGTTCCCCAGACCTCCCTGAAAAACAAACATCCACCAAGCGTCATTTAGTTTGCGGCAATTTGATTAAATACAGATTTGTTTGGGATTATGCTCAGCTAAAGCAAATATAAACTGGCACGTTCACGGCGTTGATGCAGGTTCTGCTTTATTACGTCATCTCTTATTATTTCACGTCATATTGTATTTATATGTTTCCATGTCCTTAAAGAAATTAGTTTTTTTATTAAACCATCTCATAACTAATTGATACACAGGAAACACGGGGTCACATTATACTCTAGCTTAGCCGAGGAACTTTCTATTGTAAGATTTCCCAAAATGTAAAGAAAGTACCGGAACGTGACACGTTCTATAACTTTTGTTATAAAATCTAAATAAATTCTTGCTTAGGGCAACAAAAAGCGACACAGCCTTTTATTTCAAAGTCAAAGTCAGCTTTCAATTGAAGATAATATCATTAACCAAACAGACTTCCTGTGTTCTGGTAAATGTGATTTCAAGACATTAAAGCCTCTGCTGGAAACAAACAAATGACTTTTAAGTTTTTAATTTGTCCAACAGAGAATTCGCAAAAATCAAATTAGACACGACTGGCCGTTCGCCTCTTCGTTGTTTTGTCTCAGATGCTCTCAGAGAAAAGTGTGACACATTCACAACCTGAGATTAGCATTAGAAAACAGCCGTCTGCTTTCATTAATTAGTCATTTGGTAAACACACATTGTTTTTGTTGATGATGATGATGATGTGTGTGTGTGTGTGTGTGTGTAGCCAGGGACAGTGAGTGCCATGGACTATGGGCTGGATCGAAGAATAGATCCTAACGCTGAGGAGGTAACAGGTGAGTCTGTGCGTGACCTGTATGAACGTAATTCCTGTCAATCAGATTATATCCAATAAGAGGCTTTAATACACAGATCCAGCAGCTGTGAAAGATAATTATCTTCTGTTTCCTTTTCCTGCCTGCTGCCTCTCATCATTTAACTTCTGTTTTTACTAAAATTAATCTTTTATTCTTCTTCTCTTTCTTCTTCTTTTCTGCAGGCATTTTCTACGGCTCTCTTTCTGTATTCAGACTTTTAAACCGGTTACGAACACCTTCACAAACACGCACATAACTCCCATGTTTGTACTTGACACAGTGCATTAGCTCTCAATCTAACCTGGAACTAAATTCCAACTTGCCAACAACACAAAAAATGTTTTTAGCTCTACTGAATGTGAAAAAGTTGTTTAAAGCCATTTGTGGGGCTGCACAAGTCTGACAAATGTGCACGAATGATCTCACTCGAGTCAGCGTCAGTTCAGGCTGAAGACTGAAAGTTTGAAAATGAAAAAATTCTCGGGGAATCACAAAGATTTGAGCTCATCAGACCTTTGGAAGCTCTTTAACTTTGCTTGTGGCTACCAGCACCTCTGGTAGGGAAGAAGAATGCACGTAATAAAAAAGAAAATATCAGAATCAGAATCAGATTTACAGCTTACAAGTTTTTCAACATACAAGGAATTTGCCCTGCTGCAGAAACAAGTGCTGCAAGTCAAGAATCATATATTTATTATATTCTATAAAAAAATACAATAAAAATATTTAAAGTGCATCTTTTTTTTAGAATAAAATGGGCAAAACATTGCAAATCTTTAATAAATCTCTTTTTAAAGTGCAACTACGTTCAAGGGCTGAGCTGAGGCAGAATCCAAATACTTAAGGCGAGATTTAAAAACACTTGAAAGCTAAGTGTCATAGCAAATAGAGGGACTAGTATATATACTGTGGAGTAATTCTGAATCATTATTAACCCTTTAAATAATCAGGTTTTGAAGAAACAGTCCAAATTGTCCTTTTATTGTCAAGCTTTAAAACTCACAGACTCACAAACGAAGCAGATGTTTTGTCATGACATATAATCCGTGATGTAACGTTCGATATGTGTTCCTCCGCAGACAAAAACGCCCGACTTCTACGAGAGAATCGTGAGTGAGATTTTATTGTCTGGTCTTTTTCTCTCCCACTTTCTCATCCGTCATCATCTAAACCGTGAACGGTTGCCATGAACCACGAGCAGTGATCCGTGGAGACGGATCCGTTTTTTCCTGACATTTTTATAGCTGTCATCTCTTACTCCGCTTCCTGCAGATGATCTTTACCCAGCAGTCCATCATGAGGCCCAGAGTGAAGTCATCTGTGTCCATTGGCGCGTAAGATACTTCATCATATTCCCCAAGTCTGTTTGTGTCTGTTAACCAGTTTATACAACGGTTGCGTCACATAGTGAGTGTTTCACTTTATCTCCACTGACACTCAGACGACACACACATTAGATTTCTCTCTAAATCTCTTATCTTTCCACTGAATTTTAAAACTAACGTGGAGGACAGCAGTCTCTGTCTTGTCCTGACGTTCTTCTCTTCAAACACCGTTAAATTATGTTTCCCCCTGTTTGTGCAGAATGGTGAAGTACTGTGCCACCTACAGCAGCCACGATCCTTTCCTCTCCAAGTGTCTTCCCAGCAACCCCTGGCTCACTGACGATGTCACGTACTGGACCTTAAACATGCCCAAGTGAGTCAGTGGAGGATGGTGCATAATTTATATTGTGTTTAATATCATAATTTGATTGACTTCTCTTGTGTGTAACAGTGTGGAAATACCGACTACAATGCGCGTGGAGAGGTGGACGTTCAGCTTCGGAGAGCTGCTCTCAGACCCTCGAGGACGAAATGATTTCAGGCTCTTCCTGAAGAAAGAATTCAGCGGTACGATGACGATTATTTTAATTGGATCGTGCATGAGATAAACAAGCGAAACAGCACTTCTTACAGAGGTGTTATTGATGGGTTTTTTTCCCTTCAGGCATTAGAAAGGGCTAAAAATAGTATTTTTCTTTTTTTTTCCATCTTAGGTGAGAACTTGGCTTTCTGGGAGAGTTGTGAAGATCTGAAGTGGGGAACCGCTGCGACGATGAGCGAGAAGGCAGAGCAGATCTACAAGTAATGACTTGATTTACTGTGTGTTTGAGTGCAGAATATATTTATGCAACATTTATCAAACAAATTAGCTGCAGATTCAGTGATAATGCTGGTTGCAGGGACAGTTTTAGGCAGTGATGGGGATGAAGAAACATGCTACAGCAGCTTCTTGGCTCACTTTGTGGCTCCTAGTCAGCGGTAGAAGAAGTATTTAGATCCTTTACGTTAGTAGAAATACTGTTAAAATACAAGTACAAGTCTTAGGACTTCTTCCACATCCTGATCCTAGGACTTTCCTGGCACGAGGTGCACCCCGCTGGATCAACATCGACGGAAAGACGATGGAAATCACATTGAAAAGCCTGAAACACCCACACAGATACGTCCTGGACGCAGCCCAAACTCACATCTACATGCTCATGAAGAAGGTCAACACACACACACACACACACACATGAGCTGGGTTTAAAAACGCAAGACCATGGCGGTGCTATCATCAAAACACCCGGTGATTCACGATGATGAGTTTTGTGTGTGTTTTGCAGGACTCGTACGGCCGATACATGAAATCTCCGGTGTTCAAGGACACGTTGAAGAAGGCCATCTGTCCCGACGAGCACAAGTTCAGGTAAGTGACAGCTTTTATTTTGTACTGAGGTCACAACGATGTTGAGCTTTTATCTGCTAATTTCATTGAGAAACGTACAAAAGAAAACTGCAATGGATGACTTATGATTGTGTCATGACCTGGCTCTGAGAAGCGAAACACCATGTACATTCGTTAAAACAATACTTTATTGAATCGAATCAAACCAAATTAAACAAATCACAAAGGATCTAAAGTTATGGAGGGTGTAGGAGCAGTGGTATCAGTGGTGTAGGGTGTGCATGAGTGAGAAGCATGAGTATGTAAGTGTTGAAACAAACGCAGAGGACAACCTAAAATATCAAATCGAACCAAGCCAAACCAAACCAAACCTGACTAGGGACAGAGGAGCACAGAAGGGGGCAAAGCTGGAGAGAGATCAGAGAAGACCCGCGACCGCGAGCGAAACAAGGACAAAGGACGAGCCAAAAAACAAGGAGAAGGACAGACAAGGAGAGAGACAAAGACAGAGAAAAGACCAGACAGGGACCCCCATAAAGACAGAGAAAGAGACAAGGACAAACAAGAGACAGAGACAAAGAGAGAAGAGCCTGCAGACAGAGAAACCACACCCAGACAAGAGGAGGAGGAAGGGAGACACTCAGGATGCCACATAGGGCATCACAATTGACATTAGTCTGAAGAAACACAATTTATGTTTCTCATCTCTCAAGTATCCGTGTAGCTTCCCGAAACTAGCACATCCACCACTCTCCAAAACTTAATTTCCGCCTTGTCTCATTCCCTCCTCCTAATGACAACCCTTCTCTCTCCTCCGTCCTCCCTCTCTTTTCTGCGGTTTCCCAGTGACGCCCAGCTGGAGCAGAACGCAAAGAACAGACGTCCCAGTCTCAGCCCCATCGTCCTCCGGCAGCTGGAGCTGGAGCAGAAGGCGAAGATGGCGGCCAATGTTGACATCACACAGGTCATGAGCAAACTCAGCAAGCAGCCTGCAGCTCCTGCAGCTCCTGCAGCTCCTGCTGCACCTGCAGCTCCTGCAGCTCCTGCAGCTCCTGCTGCTCCTGCAGCTCCTGCAGCTCCTGCTGCTCCTGCTGCTCCTGCTGCTCCTGCTGCTCCTCCTGCTCCTTCACAGAAGTGAACACAAACAGGAGGAGTCAGGATATTGATACATTTTTATTGCTATTTAGTTTACAGCTGCTATAATCAATATTTTTATAATAACAATGGATCAAAACAGCAGTTTATTTAAACCCCTACAGACCTTTATAGCATCTTTCAGCTCATTGTTTTGGTTTTTCAGCCTGAAGTTTTAATAGTTTGGTTCACTCTCACCCCTCACCACCAAAAATCAACTAGCTGTTGAACATCATGGCACATTTTAGCACCAAAAGAACCAGATATTTCTCTCAGAAGTCGGTGGGGACCAAAAATGGAGCTAAAAGCAGAGTCAATATTGGATTTATATTTGTCGTACGTTCAGAAACTTGACAAGTTAGTGTTGCTCTTTTGCTAAATGTGTTAAAAAGAGTTATTATATGTTAATACTGTGTCCTAAAACTGAACAGTTGCAGGTTTAATGATGTTAAAAACATCCACAGACACACCGTATATACCCACACTACTGTTGCACTAAGAATCATTCACCTGCAAACTGCTGTCATGTTGAAAGTAAAGGAACATGTGAGTTTATTGGCAAATGGGAGCGTGCAATACTTAAAATGCAGTCGTAATTTAGGTGTATTTATTAAGGCCTTTAGGCTAAATGTGCTCATGGGGTAATAGAAGTATAAATAGTGATCTAATATGAGATTTTATTTTGAAGGTCAACTCATCTTCATCTGTATCACAGCATCTGTTACCATCTCTGTACATGTAAGCTGTTTCTGTGTGTCCATCTTCACTCATAGACTGTATGTTCATGTCCATGTATCAGTGTTGGCGTGTCACTGTATGTTTTTCTTTCTGTCATCAGTCACGAGACAATAAAACACAAACCACCTCATGTTCATCTGTTTGTCCTCAGCTCTCATTTATTCACTGTTTTCATGTAGTTTTGTTTTTGTTTGTAACGTTTTCTGATGATTCTGTCCTGATTATTGCCAATAATATCGGACAAATCTCGGCAAAGCCCATTCACCCCATCTTTCTTTTTTCCCACCATATTTCTTTCATTTGTTTCCGTCTTTCTCTTGACAATTATTGACACAACAGCTACCTTTAATAAAAATGCAACATGCACATTGATGCAGCAGTAATATCGGGAATATCGCAGTGTTGTATTCGTCCTTGTACTTCAGTTAAACTTCCTCCACCACCTGGTGATTATGATAAACTGTATGGAAGCCCATTGCTGCCAAGAAGAACTAAATAGTATCACATTAAAAAAGCATTTTTTTATGTTATAGCAAAATATTTTCACGTGATTCTGACAAACAAACTTAAGTTATAACATGTTTTACCTTTTCTTGTTACACTAATATACATTCTGTCTTGTTATAATGTGTAACGATAAGTTATCACATGAAAACGTTTCATATTATAACATAAATAGTTTATTGTTATAACAACTTATGTGTCGTAGTAACATAACCTTTCACGTCATACTGATTCTCACTACGCTGCCATCAAAATATGATACTACCTATGATTTATAGCTATTATAATACTGTTATAATAACATTTATAGCATTATTCTTATGCATGTGATGTCTCTGACTGTCTCTGTGCCCCCTGACTTGTGTTTGTTGCCCTTTGACCTCACAGCTCTGCCGCTTCACCACTCCTGTCCCCCACCTCGCCGTGTACTCTGGCATCTCTGACTTCCCCTCTGCCAACGCCTCACCCTCTCTCCCTTTCCTGGCCCACACCACGGCTTGCCCGTCCCCCATCAGCGTGGCTTTGGACAGCACCTCTGCCTCTGAGCGGCGAGCAGAGGCCACTGAAGGAGAGGTTGAGGGGAACCCTGCGGCTCGAGTCCCGGCAGGTGGAAATGTGTCCAAGTCTCGCATGGCTCTGTCCCTGCGTCGACTGCTGAAGCGGGGCTGCACCCCCTCCACCATGTTCGCCAGCTTGTCGCCGAAATGCCACTCAGCTGCCGGGACAAGTAGTCGCATCCAGCCTATCGGCCCGGATCAGCCCAGTCAGGCTCCACCTAGACGGATTGCCAAGTGAGTATGAGACTATCAGATGTTTTATACATAGGCAGCCTCAAAGTTGACACTTCAGCCTTTTTATTTCATGAAGTTCTCACCAACGACTAAATGTCAGTCCCAGATTTTCTCTTGTCAGACAGCTTCTTGCTCAGTCACCCTATCAACGTCCCTCAGGCTGCTGAGCCCTGGTTACAATTTTCTCTTGCCCAGCTCAGGTTCTGGCATAACACTTGCTCTGCTCCCCATCAAACAAACTTAGCAACTAGCTGGGTATCAGGAAGGATTAAGAGTTGGTGGAGACCAAACAGAGCTGAAAGGAGAATAAATATGGGACTTGAATTTATCAAGTGTTACTATCTCAGTGTTGTGGTTTCTGCTTGTTTCCAGTGTCCAGTAAAGCAATAAATAAACTGCACTGCACTGTATTTTAACATATTATGGATATGAGTCTCACAAAGTCCTCTCTGCGACGTTGTAGTTTCTTCCAGATTAAAGTGGATATCCCTCCAGAGTGCCGTATCTACCCCATAGAGTCTGAGGACGAGGACGAGGAGAACAGGGCAGCCTCTCGGGGAGGAGTGGGAGCCAAAGAGATCATCTGTCCCTGGGAGAGCCTCACTCCACAGAACGGGACCGGCTAATAGGCTGCGTTTACACGGGGTCCATAAAAAGATGGGGGTTTGCAAATCTGTGTCAGTCTGAACAGGGATGGTTTTTCCCATGATCTCATACAGAGCATGAAGTGGTAAAATCTCTGTTTATCATAAGTAAATACCAAAACATCGGGACTGACGCAAACAGTCGATCTGGGGATGGCTGTTGATCTACAGTAGACTGAGCATCAATTTACTGTGTTTAAGAATTCATTTCTTTAAAGAAACGTATGTTTTGAGTGTCAAACACCGACTGCCTGAAGACCTGCAACACCCAGTTTCCTCTTTCCCACAAAACCATCACAGTTTCTCTAAAATACAGCTGAATACACTGTTTTACATCCTTTGTAACAACACCGTTTTTTAGAAACACAGAGGTCATGAGTGCTCCCAGCCTCCCAATTTTTCTTTTTCTTTCAATCGTTTCGACCTTCTTCACACCACCAGGAATATAATTCTGGTGAGTAAAAACCCGCTGTGAGTAATTTGTATGTAAATGTATCATGTAAACTCCTCCTCAGGTTGTTAAAACCCGAAATTCCCCACGCAAAACACAGAGAATATGATCTTGCACTGCAGCTGTGTTTGCTGACCCGCAGGAGTCACATTCAACCATATTTTAACATATTTGCTGTTTGGAACAAACCTAGAAGTAGTATTTGATGCTCAAAGCTTATGTTTTTTTTTGGTGGAGTATTCCTTTAACTACAGCCTTATTGACACCAACCCCTTACAGATGTGAGCACCAGCTGAGCCAGCTGTTTATGTCGGATGTTTAGTTTTGTGAGGCCCTCGCTCTTCGAGAGGATCAACAGGGTGTACGAACATTCACAAGAGCTTTTGAAACTCTGAGCTGTAGCCTTCATATTCAAACCTCATTCTGTATGTATTAATGAACGGTAGCCCAACAAGCAGCCTTATCCACCACCTTCACACCACTGAAATATTTTGTGTTTTTTTTTGTTTGTTTTTTTTGGCCTCAGATGTTTTTACGAAGCGGGCATGTACACAGACTATTTAAAACTGGGGC
The DNA here is from genome assembly GCF_000972845.2 of Larimichthys crocea. Classification (NCBI taxonomy): domain Eukaryota; kingdom Metazoa; phylum Chordata; class Actinopteri; family Sciaenidae; genus Larimichthys; species Larimichthys crocea. The sequence continues at coordinate 19,822,410 of NC_040026.1, forward strand.
CACAAGATAACAAAAAAATATGAATAAAAAGAGATATAAAGTATTTTTCTGAATACAAATAAATCTTAAAATCGTCAAGTTATTATCTACAGAAGCCCTTAGCGGTCATGCATTCATACACTTTATTAACCCCTGTTTATTTATCCCGTTATCTCAGGATAATATTTCTTATATCAAGATAATGACATAAATAACTTGAGATCTCGAGAAAATAAATGAAATTAACTTATGAAAATGAATGCATGACTGCTTTTTGCTTCCGTAATCATCCAAAAAAACATCATGTTTACATCCAAGAGAGTCAGAAGGACGTATCTGGCCTGTGCACATGCCTGCTAAAGATATAGATAATGTATTTATATATTTATTGAATAATGGCACGTTTTCTGAAGTAGAGAAGTGTTCTTGTGCTGCTAAATAGACTTAGATGCCTCATCCCCAAGTTACTTACCTCTTACACACATTATGTGAAACGACTGAACAGATGCAGTTCAGGGTCAAATGAGAGTTACCGTAATGAGGGGTCGGGTAAATAGTTTTGTATTTGGCTCCACTGCTGTTTTTTGTACACTCTGTGTAGCGGTCGTATATATACTGTACACTAACCTGAGCGAGGTGTTTTCTCACGTGTCTCTCTTCTTTGGGGAGGAGGGAGGGCGGCAGTACAATGTGAATTAACTGTCAGAATGTATAATCTTTAACCACGTTTACAGATGCAAGAATGTGAAAAATAACTTGTTGTATTTGATTTGTACATTCCATGGCTTTTGTCAAGTGCCTCAATAAATGACTGTCTTAACAAACTGGTTGACCTTCTTAACGAGACGTTGATGCATGTTAACTCAAAGAGTCACTTCATCGGCATTATAAACACGTATTTTCTCAGAGTTTTCTGCCTCCACACTAGAGGAAGTGTTGACAGTGAGGTGCAGAACAACAACAGACACTTATTTTAAGAGATGGTGCTGTTGAATCTTTTAAAATGTAATTTTTTAAAATGATGTGTGAAACATAAATGTGAACCTTTCTACTTAATTTGCATTTGGACAGTGTTATAAATCTTGTAAGTGAGAAATTAAAGGGCCAGTATGTAGGACTTCGTTGCACAGAAGATCTAGAGCCAGTGTTTACTTTGCAGACTCCATTGCCGTCTCCATGGAAAAGGACTTGTGCTGTCTGTGGATATAAAAGGCTCATTCATACTTATTTTCAGCTGATTGTACAGTACACCAATGAAAACATACTTATGTTATTTTTAACTCTGTTGTAGTTCGACTGCAATTTCCTGCTTAAAATGCCGATTTGCTCGTTTGTAAATAGATCCTCCTAAATCTTACACACTTGACCTTTAAGTTTTTGTTTTAATGTATATTGTATATATTGTATTGTTTTAATAACCCTTTAATGTCAGTCTATACTCTCTATGATGTATGAGTCCCAGTCCTATAACACATATCCATGGCACACATATATTACTATATATTTATTTTCTTGATATTTTGTAGCATGGAGTGTGTTCACACTAAATATAAATATACTCAAAAACAGCAAAATATGCATATTAAACATGTTTTTTTTTTATGAGTATGCTGTTCATACACATGATTCGCCCACAATGAAATACACAAAGGAAATAGAAGAGCTGCTCAGACTTGGAATAAAAGAAAAGAAATTGTGGGTGAGAGTAAAAGAGCTCCAAAAAAAAAGAGATAAATAAAACAATATATTATGTATTATTTAAGAATTAGTTTGGAACAAGGTGAAATGCCACTGACATTATTTTTTATTACCTCTACAGTTTGTAACCTTGCCACACTAAAATCAAGCATTTTTTCTTAGAGTTCATACTGATTTTGATTTAATCACTTTTCCTAACATGCTGATAATCAGTGTGTATTCCTGTATTATACAACATGGACACAGATTCTGTATCTTAAAGCATCTATCCTTAATCAGCCTATTAAACCGATCACAAACTACTTGATTGATAAAAAAAAACTAACTCATATAATCTAAGTAATGCGTAAACCTTCCTATCCTGCTTCAATAAGTGGTGATGACCGTGATTAAGCACTAGGTGGCGACACACCAATGACAATGGGATCAAGGGATCCTTGACACCATGAAACAGAAGCTGGAGGATGAAAATCAAAAGATTCAGGAGCATTAAAGCACAAATATTTAGAGAAACAACCTGAATTGAATGTTTTTGTCTCATTTTTTCTTTAAATATTAATAAACTGAGTCTATTAGGCCACTGGCTTTGAGACAGAAACAGATAACTCATGACAAGTTTTTACATAAACCAAGGTCATAATTATGGTAAAGGTATGATTATATCCATGCATGAGTGAAAACAAACATGTACGCTCCATCACTGAGGTTACTGAACTGAGGCCGGAGCAGAGCTTTGATCTGTGTTGGGGTCTCTAAACAGAACCCATCCGATTGCTATCTCACAATACCCACACAGGGACGTCCACACACAGTCCATTCATACATTAGCTCGCCAAGGAGGCATGAATTTATGCAACTCACTTAACATTCATCTGAGGTGTGCATATATTAAAATACATTTGTGTGGAAGCATCTTTTAATGAAACCCTTGGTGTTTGCTGTTACACCTGAATGAGTTTCTCAGCCGCTGTATGAGTCCTTTTCATGGCTTTAATGTTGTTTTTCCTTTTCGGAAAATCACTGTTTTTTTTTTTCTGTCACACGGCTTTAGTTTGAGAACATTTGTACATTTTACTCATTATCTGTTTTTTTTTTTTTTTTTTTTTTTAGCTGGAATGATTGGACTGCTTGTACACAGTGGAAAAGAAAACAAATCAGTATTTTAAGCAGGAAAACTGCAGCCGAAACTAAAACAGTGTGAAAAAGGTTTTTTAAAATAATTTTTTTTTTAAAAAGGAACAGTTGAAGGTCAAGTTTTGAAGTAGATTTAGGTAGAATATAGAAGAAATGTTGTATCATATGAGAGTATGTTTTTAATTCATGAATAATCACTTGAAAATAGGAATTATTATGTTTTTGTTACCTTAGAATGAGACTTTTACATCTACAGGTAACATTTTTGAACTCCATATAGAGCTTCTCTCTCATTTTTCATGTTTTTTAGCGGTTGCCATAGTTGGTTCTTCACACGAGGAAGCAGAAGGTGAAGCACCAAGGTTGCGATCAGTACCACCACCCGCACAAGCGCACAAGCTTATGAGTTCTTCTCATCTCACTCAAGACACAATATTGGAGCTATGATACTGGAATTATGTCTTTAATGCATACTCTATGTTTCTAGGATATGTGTCAAATTACATGTATACACATTAATATGTTATTCACAAATACGTTTGTCTTATGCTGCGTTCAGTTAGAACTCCTCAGGTCGACTTTGGAAGTCAAATACACATTACACTTAGCCTATTTACATATAAAGCAGACAGAGCACCATTACCAACCCATTAGAGTTGTGTTTCAGGCCACCTGATGAATGTTAAGTACAATAATTAGACCTCTTTTAGCTCTAGTTTGGTCTCCTACAACTCTTTAGACCGCAGACATACACCTTGTTTGCTAATTTTTTCCCACCTGCCCCCTCTTTGATTCGAGTCAAACAAGTTCCTCTGCGCCTGACTTGAATAGGAAACCAGACCAGGATAAACAGGAAAACAAAAGCAATGCACCCTTTCATGTCAACACACACACACACATACACACACACACATACACACCTCTACAGGTACAGACACAGTCTCCACAGATATAAACATGTGTCAGCTGCTGTGCGTGACCTCGCTGTGACATGATGAATGACCAAATCAGAAGCGTAATGAAACGCTGCACATTCGCCTGCTGCTGCTTCCCTATGTATGCATGTGTGTGTGTGTGTACATGTGTGTGAGCGCCCAGGACCTCAATCAGAATCACAGGTGACCCGGTGTCTTGCTGAGTCTCCTAGGTTTGACAAGAGCAGATAATTACCAGTGACCCCCCACCTCGTAAAATCAACCAAGGAGAGAAAGCGAGTGCATGAAGAGGAAGAAGAGGAATGACCTTGAAGCTTCGACTATATTTAGGTCACCTTTTATCGCCTTCTCTTCTCACCTTCTTACTTTCCTCCCTCCCTGTTAGCCTTTAACCTCCACACACACCTCCTTGACCTCCTTTAATTCTTCGCCCCTTCCTCCGTACCCGCGGGGGACCTTGGTCATTATCTGATCCGTACTCTGCTGATTCAACTCAGCCATAAACCTGTCAGCATGCCCAAGCCGGTGAAGACTGGTTGCACATCGTTCTCGTGAGACACACACACATGAGAGCATGAATCACAAAACGTTGTCAGACTTGTTGATGCTTAATATGGAGTATTTAATAATGTTTAACACCCAGTGAGACCAAGACCTCATTTCTAAGGGAGTCTTGAGTACATAAAATATAAATTATATGTATTTTAAAGGTTGTTTTATAGACATATCGACTAATGGCGCATACTACAGCATTCATAGCCTGAACACGTGTGCAACTCCTGACCCCAGATGGGCTCTTAAACAAACACACAACACTGTGCTCACCAGTTCATTTTAATTATATAGCGGCAGATCATAACAGAAGTTATCTTATGATACTTTCTATATGGAGCAGACCCAACAATTCCCACCATGAGCGAGCACTTGTTGACAGCGGCAAGGAAAAACTTCCTTGAGCAAAATCTTTGTTTCGTGAACGGACGTCTGCTGCGACCAGAGAAACGACGGTTTAGTCAAACAATTAAAATTGATCTATGTTTATGTTGTAGACATACCTGACAATCGCCGTCTTATGGTAAATACCGATGTCCGTCTCTCAAAAAGCAAAGGTAGAAGTAGCACAATGTTGTTATTGGGCCACAGAATCTCTAACAGTGGAGGTCATGGTTGGAGTTCATCCTGAAGCCTGAACATGCAAAAATTTCATTTCATTTTCAAAAAAGAGAGAGACCCGAGCTCTGTCGGACCTCAAATGAACTGAGCCAAGAATAATTAGAAAGAGCAAAAGTCATGGAAACAAATTTATTTAGAAATAACTGAAAGTCCTATTTCCACCTCATGCACTAACTGGGTGATAGAAAGAAGAGTTGTTATGACATACCTTGTGTGATCAGAGTTGATTTTGAGTCCCACTAGATACACTGACAACCAGACCTGAGACTGCAGCATGTAAAACGACCCTATCTGACCTGAATAAACTGAGTATGATTTTCTGAATCGGGGCCCCGGGCATCTGAGTGATCATCACCCATGACTAAATGTCTGATGCTTCTTCAAAGCTGTTTGAACTTGAGTGGAAAATCATCTCATTCATTATCCATTTTGAGTTCTGTGGTTGAGGAGTTCCCCATATTGATCGCTTGAACAGACAAATACGTCTACCCAAAGTGAGTGAGTGAGTTCAAAAGGACACCTCACAATTCTTAATAATTGCTGCCCAAGTTAACCTGGAGACTGTGACCGAGCACCTCGGGAGCGTAGTTATGCAAGCATTTATGCATAACTTCTTTCCACAGACATGTTCTTGACCCCCTTTAATTCCTCTTCCCTTCCACCAAACCTGGAGGACTTTGATCATTCCGACCCCAAAGAGAGAAAGTCTGACATCTGTCTAAAGGAGGTTTTTACGAAAGGGCACCTCACAACTCCTCGCAGACGCCGCCTGAGTTACTGAGCCAGAAACCCAGAGAGGTTTCACTGTGTCACTGAGCACCACAGAAGTTTGGTTATGTAAGACTTTATGGATATTTTTAAGATATGCATGGAAATGAAAATGATCAAAACAGATTCTTCAGACTTTGGCAGTGGTTACATTATCTTATAACACCGACAACGATATACATCAGTGTATGATGTGACTAAATGTTTAGTCCCTCGTGAACTTTGTCAACTCCAGCCTTGGACAGTTTCCATTTCAAAGAACAATGAATACAATTCTGTTTTGTGATTTGACTTGTAGCAACATTTCCATCCGAATATCTGAGTCCAGATTTTAACTGAATTTTTTTAGTAATTTGGCAAAAAGAGTTTTGTGTGGAGAAACAGCTGATCAGTCCTGCAAAGTTAAATGTTTAACAATGTCAGAACCTAATCCAAAAAATACTGCCATCTCAACATGAAGTGCATTCACACTTGTAGCCGGTTTCGCTCTCCCAGCACAGTTACAGGAACGACATCAATTATTTGATTCCCACTTTAAGATACACTTTAATACAGCAACTAAATGTCCTCTGTGTGCTCCCGACTCCTCCAGTTCTAATCAGTTCTGTAAGTAACATAAAATTCAACTTCCATTCATTCAACTCAGGTCCAGCACGTTAGCATTAAAAAGGAAAGAGTGTTTAGACAGCCAGTTCCAGATGTGTCAACCAACTCACCTGGTGCTGGTCTCCAGAGCTGTCACCACACCTGTTTCTCCTGCAGCTGAATGCCAAAGCCTGCATCCACCAAAAATGCGGGCAAAAACCACCTGAAGCCACCATTAAAACCTTTTTCTTTTTTTTTTGCAATATTGAGGTTTGTTCAGTTTTTTGGTATCAAACCTTTCTCATGCAATACTTCAGATTGCATCAATGCATTTATGGGAACACGACTGATGAAAAAAATTTAATTATCACTCTCTAAACATGTTGACATTTGGTTAACAGATAAAAAAGAAATGCAACATCATGTGATTATATATTTTGCGTTCTTGTATGAAATTATTCAGTAATGTGTAATTTAACGTCGGCAACAATGTGTCTGAATTCAAAAACCTGTGTGTGTGAGAGAGAGGCAAGGCAATTTGGTCATGAGCATGTCAAGATGTCAGGTGAATTCCAGGCAGAATAAAACTGTAAAATATCTGTCAGCCATGCCTAAGGCAACAATAACAAACCAACCAACCGCTGTCTCTCTCTGTCTCACACACACACACACACACAACCATGCACACCAAAATATGCACAGACATGCACATGTATTGTACATATATGCACACACATACACACTCACGCGCTTATGCACGCCCACGAATACAATCTTTGTCTCTTGAGAAATGGTATTAATACCTGGCAGGCTTTAAAATGTCAGCCAGTCTCAAACGAGGTGCACAAAGACCCAATTTATTTATGGATCTGACACTTCTCATGTATTTCAGCTCTTGAGCTATTTTCTGCTTTCAAAGTGTGTCTTTAGAGGAAGAAGGAGGAGGAGGACGAGGAGTAGGAGATGGAGGAACGGAGATGAAGATGCTGACAGATGGACAGACTGACAGAGTGCTGGGAAAGGTGTGTAGGCCAGCGGCCAAAGAGATGAGCCAGCGAAGCCTCTGAGGACTTGATATTTGAACCCACAGTTGGAATAAAATGTCCCACAGGATGATTATTTAATTTCTGACACACGGGCTGTGATCAAAGAGTTTGCATCGGGCGATAAAAATACCACAAATGTGGGCTAATTACAAATCTGCATTCAGCCCTGATGGCTGCTTTTTCTACGAGCTGATGATGAAGTTTATTTACTCTTCCGTCTGTCTTCTCCCTTTGTCTTTTCATTCCTCCTCCTCTTAGTATTCATCTCCACAGTCACGGACGCATTAGTCCAATCTCCAGAGCTGTTTACTCATTGAGTGATGATTGCCTGTTTAAACATCTGTCCACACCAGTGTACACAGCCACACACATGGTTCCATGTCTGATTGTATCCCAGACAGTAAGTAACGTCCACGTCTACCTGGTTTAGACCAGATTTAGCTCATAAAAGCAAACTGGACTACAGAAATTATGTATTTAAAGCGTGTATTGTGAGTTTTAAATGACTGTGATAGACATGTACTGTATGTTTGCCTCCAAAAAGAACGCTGTTTATTCAACTGGATGTTCAATTTTATTGAACAACAACAACAACTACCAAAATTACATGGCGGTTTAAGAACTGCAATTACAAACAGATGACAACAACAAACAAAGATTTTTATATTCACGACTGGTTAAATGTGTAAAATGGGGTTACTCGTAATAACAAACCTCTGAGAATTATCATCTGAATCTGCGGTTGCTCTCAGCTGGAGCTTTTTGTTATGTGCATTGTTTCCAGCCCACAACCTCACTGGAAATCAGAGCTGAGATAAACTCACTGCACAGTACGCCACATCATCGTGTTGTTCAGGTGAACTCCTCTCGTAAACATGACTTCACCTGAGAGGACTGTTATGAACATTTCAAAAGGCCCAAATATTCTTATTGGGTGAGCAGATCTATTGTTTACAGACGAACGGGCTTTAGAAAATGTAAACACTAATTTCACTCTGCTGTGCAACAGAGCCACAGCTGTGTGAGTGAATGGGTAAACGAGTCAGTGCTTTTTATAAAGTGCTATATAAATGCAGTCTATGTAGTATTGCATTTAGTTTTAAGGTTTTTTAAGGTAATGTGAAAGAGTTGTTAGCACTGCCAGTCCTACTGGAAATCAACACCCCCAAAGAGAGCCAAAATAGTACAGTGCCAGTTGAGTCAAACATCTAGCACCTGAAAAGAAGAGGTAAAACCAGAGTAAACATTGGATTTCAGTCCTTTCCCATACTGCAGTTGGATATGTAGGAGCCACTGTCGCGCCAGAACTGGAGCTAGGCATGCGGGTAAAGTAAACATGCGCGGTAGCCTCTATGGACAAAATGACAGAGGTAAAAAAGCTAAGAAAAGAAAAGGAGAGAGTGACCGAGCAGTTGCCAGACTGCACCTGGGCGGTGTTAGTATTTGTAGCACAGGTGTTTGAAGCAGACATGACATGTTGTGCCAGAACTGGAGCTGGGCAAGCAGGCACCGTAACCGGTCCAAACAAACTCTATGGACAAAATGAAAAGAGCTAAGAAGAGCAAATGAGAAAGTGACCAAGCAAGAAGCTGCCGGACAAGAGTAAATCTGGAACTGACTTTAAGTCGTTGCCGAGAGCTTGGCGAAATAAAAAACAGACGCCAAGCTCAACTTCTTGGTGTCGGACTAGTAAGTAATATTAGCTGGCTGCTCTGTCTTGTGTTGTCGACCTTGCCAGACGTTTGGCTGTTACAGTGGTATTGCACTCTAAAACTGGGGAAACCAAATTGCAAAAAATACCAATTTATATGCAGTGCTGGTTTAAATGTTGAGGATTTCTAGAGAAGCCCCTGAGTTGAGTTTCATTTTGCCAGTTCACTGATCACTACACCCGCATCATGTCAGGATTTAAACGTCTACAAATCAGATCTGGTCTCAAAATTACTTGACTGCCGCACTAACTGGGATGGAAACATGACACACGCGACTTGTTTCTCTTTTCTGCACCGACGCTTTTATCTAAACTACCTTTGAACCAGATGCTGGTTGAACCTCCTCTGTCCACTGTGACTAACTCGTCTGCTGACAGTTTAGATTTTATAACTGAACTCAAAATTCATTTCTTTTTATGAATAAAAACAAGCTACTTGATAAGTTCCACTCAGACAGCTCTCCACACTACTGAAACAGCAGTCGTTAGCTTTCAAATGATCTCCTCGCTTCTGATGCTGGTGAACATTCGATTTTAATGCTGCTAGACCGTGGCTCTGCTTTCGACACAGTTGACCTTACAGTCCTAATCAACTGTCTGGGAAAAATGGGATAGCAACACACACTTCTAGTCAGTATGTGCCTGTTATAAAGAGTCCTAGTTTCGGAAATTCTGGCTCATTTCTGGCTGTCTTTGGTCCCCAGAGTCCAGGACATATTGTTTAAAACTTGCATTCTTCCTTTAGGCCACATCAGTTGTAAGCAAGATCATTTATAATCCTAAAATTATGAGTAATTGCTATGCAGATGACACAGTTTTGTGTCTGAACTGAAACACAGGGATGTTAGCAACATCGCCCACACTTTTCTTGTGTTTGTGCAAATATTACATTTTGAAATAGTTTGTCCCTTAAAACACATGGATGAGTTTGCGGATACAAGTGGTCAAAATGAGTTTCCAAATGTGTGGCTGGACTCAGCTTCATAGATCGGCGAACCGGAGAGAAGGAATCAGAAGGAGAAGGATCAGAAGGAGCCAGCAGAGGTGGTTTGGGCATCTGATCAGGTTGCCTCCTGGGTGCCTGATGGAATCATCTTATATACAAGTATTATCATTTTGTAATCATGAAGCCGTAATTGTATTGTGCTTCTATTTCTATGTTAACCTTTAGCCTACTGAATGTTTTTTGAACCTTACATGACACCATGTACCCTCTTTGGGAAACCAGGAAGTTCTGGTTTCACAGATTTCACCAGAGGAAGTTCTGGTTTCACAGTTAAGATGCTTGATTGTCTTCACTGCCAGACTAGACTGTCACATGTAATTAATTATCTTTTGCCCCCATTGTCACATGTAACTGATTTACTTTTGCCCCCATAACTAACCTCACTAAGACGTATAATGCGCAACTAACCAATGAGAAATGATCACACCCTATACGATCACACCCCTTTTTGGATGTAAATAAAAATGCATTGTAGGAACCAGAACGTTGGAAGACTGCTGGGAGACTCTTGAAGTCTGACAGCGAGTTGGTTCCCTTTTGCAAAGTGATTTGAGTTCCTTGAGTCCGTGTCCATTTATTAATGAAAATAGTGTCAACCCTGACAGTGCCTTCCTTTGGACGTGTTCTGGACCCATCCAACTGATAGGGGAGCCAAGGACAGACCGAGAACTCGCTAGGGAGGGACTATTTAGCGCATCTGGTCTAGGAACGCTTCTGGATTTCCCAGGTGGAGCTGGAATACGTTGCTGTGTAGAAGGACGCCGCTAAATGTGCTGCTACTGCAACCCGACCATGTATAAGCAGAGGGAATAGAAATAGATGTAAGAACTTTAACACCAGTATCACAGCCAACATCCACAATGGTTAAGAGTCTTGTCTTTCTCGTCTTGAAGCTGTCTTTTATTAGTCAGGTCAAGACGGTTGTTCAGTCTTCTTTCAGCTGTAGAACATCCCTGAAATTAGAGGTTTCATTGTTTGGCTGCACTACAGAAGCTCGTCTATGTGTTTATCTTTAATTGTAGACTATTCAAACTTCATTGCACTCCAAACTATCAAAGCCGTTTCGTCCCTGCGAGGCTTTTTATCTAACTCATAGTTGGGTCCATGTCATTACCTGGTCGTCTGTCAGTTTTACAGCATTCAAGGCACAAAAGGTGCAGTTAGGGTATTATAGTAAAGTCATTATCCTCTTTAAAACTCTAAAGAGCATGTTTTTATTTTACTTGTTTCTTTTGTTTTGGTACGTTTGTTCCACTAATGTGTGATTTTGAAAAATTGCGGTCTGCTAACTCCCACGCTTGAGCTTGAACTCAATTCGTGAGGTTATTTTCTGTCTGTTTATACAAAGTTTATTGATATGAGAATATGGCACAGCAGTACAGTTAATGTCGGGCGTCTCGGCTCTGACCTCATCACTCCCTGCAGGCTGGATGTAAACCTACACAGACAGAGAGAGAAAGATTGGGGAGTGATGATAGCAGACAGATTCCCCCAAAAGACGAGAGTCAGAGTGCACAGGTGGATGCCGGGCGGAGGTGGGGCTGATTAAAAGATAAACAGCAGATATACTTGCAGAGAGCAATGATCAGTGGGATCAGAGCAGGATGAGAACAGAGCATCTTAGAGATGGTCTTTCCAAGAAAAACAACTTCAGTTGTTTGTTCAGAGCCTAAAAATGATCTGTTTACCTGACAAGGACTTCAGGTCGCTGTGAGAATTGAGGCAAATGGAAAATGTATACTCATGCAGACCATGAAGGCCAAACAGACAAACAAACATGTAAAGGAGCAGGCTAAATCGATAGTCCATGAAACTGGCAAGGTCCAACAAAGCAAAGATGTAGTCAGAACTGGAGGAGTGGCAAACGAAACACAATGAATTGCTGGAACTCTTTAAGACAGGACAACAAGACTAACACTCGTTTATTTAGTCCGTACAAAACCCAAAGTGTAACGACAATCTCTGCCATCTAGTCCAACATAAACCCTTCAGAGGTGCTGGTAGGTTTCTTTTGTTACCTTCGGACAAAGCCAGGCTAGATGGTTCCCTCTGTTTCTAGTCTTCATGATAAACCAGCTGCTGTATGTAGTTTATATATTGTACTGATATGAGAGTGGCATCAGTTTCCCAAAAGGCATTGCTTTAAATAGAAGCCCCATATGGTATGTCACCTCTGAACATAGTTGACGGCCTGAGCAGGCTTGCAGGCTTGGTTCTATTAACTAAACGTAGATTCTGCTATATTAAGGAGAGCCATTGAAAAACAAGTCACACAACTAACTTTAAAAATAGCCTGACCTCTGCCACAATAACAGAATTGTCAACCGGGATGATGATTCACCGAACACGCAGAGACCTTGAGGAACGTTCTTCTGAGTGGACACGATGTGAAGCGCCGTGCATGGAGCCGAATGCTTTACCTGGTATTTCACAGGTGATTAAGGCTGCAACTAGAAGACTTGTTGGACATTTTATAGACTAAACAGTCAGTTAATCAGAAAAAAAACCTCATAATGGAACAACCTGTTTTGATTAACTGACTGTTTAGTCTATAAAATGTTCTTCATGTGTCCTCCAGAATGAATACCGTGTTTGTTTCTGTCTGTTTCAATAACATTTGCCCAAAAAAATCTGACACCAAAACAACTAAGGTTAAGGTGAGTGTTCATGGTTAAAGAAAGAAAACCAATGTTAACTGTGGGTGTCTGGAAAACGGCGAGTGACTGTCTTGTGACTGTTAAAGTTAATTGAACATAAGCGTTTTGGGGCATTTGTTGAAACAACTGTTGTTTTTTTTGGGAGGAAAGTCTTGAAATGTCATAAAATTGTGTCCCAATTTTCCATTTTTCTCAAGATTTCAATTTATAGTGATATAAAAAAAAGAGAAAGACATCAAATAATCACATTTGGGTTGCTATTTTGTAAGAATGAATCTCTTAAAACTTTTAATCTGTTCAAAATAATCAAAATAACCTTTGGGTTCCATTATTTTTCTACCTTGAACACTTTTCAAGAGGTGATCCATGATGGATCTGCCTCTGGCCTGAATCTTTAAGGTCATGTTACAGTTACTTACAACTGTTGCTGCTTATACATGTACAAGGTACAAATGTATCTATATTATAGGTCCTTGTTACATTTACTTTTCCAGTTGGTTGTTTGGTCTGTTTTAATTTAGTATTTCTTCACATTTGGGATTTATATTTGGGGATACGTGGATGCTCTATGTACTATTATGTTTGCATGTTTACCCATCCGTGCTGGTTATTGTGCACACTTCAAGATAAAAAGATGTTTAGAAGAAGAACCTGCAAATATTTGGCTTTTCGTCTTGGAAAAATTATGATTCGAATTCTCTGTCGACAACACACGATAACCTCAGATATTAATACAATGCAATATGCAGTGTTTCCCGCAGGAGCTGCATAAACAGTGACAGTTACGGAGAAGGAATACTGCAGCAGTACACAGTGTTGGCTGTCAACAGATCCACATCTCACAAGACGTATATAACATAAATCCTCCTTGACAAAAATCTAAATTGTAGAATTAATTATTTGCCTGTCAGCCAACAAGCTTTTCCCAGTAAACATAATTTTGCTGGCCGGTTTACACACTGTCCAGCTGTGGAGATCCTTTGAAACATCTGCCTGCCATTGTCTGTTTCCATTCATCAGAGAGGTATCACTGTATCTGCTACACACATCCAATACAGATGTGACGCCTCACAGTCACATGTCTCGCATCTCAAACACTCTATTTTAACACTCGTCTGTATTTATAGCGCTGTGTTAAAAGGCCCGTCACCTGACCAAGCTGCATAGTGACGAAAAAAAGAGTTTTTTATTAGATGGCAACCTGCAGACGACAGCACTCTTTAAAACTATGAAACGCCTGTCCGACGGTGTGAGTGAAAGAGGGGAGGAGAGAAAAGTGAAACTGTTTGCCTCTCCTCTGCAAAATTACTGTCACACGTAAGCCGTGAAGAGAGCACTCAGCATTACTCTTTAGTCTCTCCTCTCTCAGACGTACACTTATGCATGTCAACACGACTCGAGTCAACATTACTTAAAGACCATGTCTTCTCTTTCTGCAGAACGGAAAGGAGTGAAAATGATGATGGACCGAGTTTTGTTTCTTTTGGGATGATTGCCTTCACAATGAGCACTTTGATCCGTGAATACAATGCTGAGAGACACATTAGTATGGGTGGAGCCCCTCCAAGTTCATTGTCATATTTGCTTTGTCTCTCTGTGTGTTTACCCTTCGAGGTAAACGTGGGCTTGACTTTGTGGCTGCGGCCAAAGATGATTTTCTTTATCGATTGACTCCATTTACAAAAGAAACAGAAAAAAATGTAGACAGTTAATGCATTTATGTTTTACATCTTTACATTATTCAATCATTTTTATTCACTATTTTACTACATTTACTGCATTAAGAAAAAAAATAGCCTGCGTATTTTTCAAATCCAAAGATATTCATTTTATATAAACGTGAGGAAAAAATGCAAAATCTCAAATTAGTGAGGTGGCAGTAGCTCTTGACAAGGGTGGCCGGTTCAAGTCCAGCACGGACCACAACATGGAACATGGACTGGTCGCTCTTGAGCAAGAGGGTACCACTACGTCGCTGCTCATCACGCCACCCTCTCTCCACATTTGCATATATATATATATATATATATATATATATATATAGATATATATATATATATATATATATATATATATATATATATATATATATATATATATATATATTCCCCACTGAGGGATCAATAAAGTTAATCTTCTTTTCTTGCTAAATTTGAACCCATGTTGTTTGTTGTTACTGCATAAGAGCTTATAAGTGCTTTAAACATTAAACAATAATCAAAACAGTCAGTTAACACAAATAAGAAAGAGTTTCTCCTGTGATTTATTATTACAGCCTCACAAAGTTGCTGAAACTTTTTTTGGGGAAAAAAACTACATTTCCCACAATGCAAATTGCCAGTATCATTTATTAAGGTGTGGTCAGACAGAAGTCGATAGAAAGTCAAAGGAAAGATGCAAACGAGGCGTCTGACTTCATGAGTTAAGAGGAGGAAAAAAAAACTGAAACAACTGGACTTCCTGGTGAGACCTGTCAGAGGCTGAGCACACACACAAAACTCCACACACACACACACACACACACACACACACACACACACATACACATAGTGCACGTTGCTGGCTAGCAATAGTTAATGTTCTGTTCGGTTAATTCATGCCAATAACACAAACCTGTCCCCAGTTTTTTAAATTCATTTCATGTCTGTGACGCAGGTTTAAAAAAATTGAAAGTCTGCAAGGCAAAGCTGAGATAACACTCACTTTCTGACACTGACACCTGTGACTAATTCTTCTCACGATGAATAAGCTGAACTTCGCGTTTGTTGAAATTGGTGGATTTCTCCTTTAACGGATTAATTGTTTCAGCGAGCTCGTTGCAATATTTGCTCTGCCTCTTGGTTAGGCTACTGGTTTGTGTGTTTACTGTCAATAGTTCAAGGTGAATGTGATGTTTTTTTAGCTTATTGACTCTGTGAAAATGTATTCACGCTGATAAACAACAGACAGAGCCTGAGGGGGGGGGTCCTGAGCGGAAAAACAATACTAGTAATGGGATTCATTTTTGGAACAGATGATGGTAACGGGGGGATAAAAAAAAGACAGAGAGAGAGAGAGAAACAGCAGAGTAATACAGTGAGGTGATTTCAGGAAAAGAAGGCAGGATACGTGACAGTATGAAGGTGAATAATACAGAGAAAAAAGGGAGCAAAAGTGGGTTGGGAGAGGAGGAGGGGTTGCGCTGAAGTGAGCGAGAGGGAGGAGAGGAAGGGAGGCAGGCTAAATCCTCACACCATTATTATCAGGACTCACATGCAGCCCCTCCTGTGATGGAGTGAGAGGAGATAGAAAGAGATAAAGAAAAGATGGAGTTAAAGAGGAAATGGTAAGCAGGATTACTGGTGTGACAGCACCGGCAGATGAGCGGCAGGCAGCGCAACGGTGAGGGAGAGAGAGAGAAACTCTGGTGGGGGGAGAGAGAAAAAAAAACAAGAAGAGAGAAAACAAATCAGTGCAACAGGATGAGGACCTGCTAGTGCACAGCCGGCCCGACCCCGCAGACCTGCCATCTGTCCCGCTGTTCTCTCCGTGTTCCCGACGCTCCCACCATCAACAAACATCTGGATCACATCGCATCCATATGGAAAAGAGGGCGAGGGGGGTCAGAAAACCCAAATCTTCTCCTGGATCCGAGATGGCACATCATCGCTGAGGAGTGGGGGGGAAGGTGGGAGATCCCTTCACTGCGGAGTATCATCACCTCAGAGGGGGCTGAAAACTGGACCAAGAGGAAGGGCAAAAACTTTTGCACCAAACATGCAGGAGGCTTCCTCATCCGCCCGTGAGATTTTCTAACTTCCCATGGATCTGTTGCGTCTCTTGCCCCCGAGCAGGGAGAGAGAAAAGGAGACAGAGGAGGTGGAGAGGGGGAGAAAGGGATGAGACGGCGGGGAAGCGTCACCGCCGCCGCTGCTGAAGTGTTACCGGCGTTTGTGCTCCTCCGCTGAAGAGGCATTTTATCACTCTTCCTCCTCCACCCCCTCCACGCCACCCCTGTTCGCTCCTCTCCTCATCCGACCAGCGGGGAGCCTGAAGGATACAGACAGGGAGCTAAACACAGTGGGTCTATGCACATATGCACACATAAAAAAAACCCCACACACACAAACACTGGCTGGCGGTTCGTCTAGGGGCTCCCGCACCTCTCGTCTTCTGTCACCCTCCCTCTTTCTTTCCTCCTTCCTCTCCAATTTTGATGTCCTGTCTTCACCTTCATGACCACTTGTAAATGCACTCGCTGACAAAAAGAGAGAAGCGAGAGAAGAAGAAGAAGAAGAAGGGGGGGTGGGTGAAGAAAAGAGTTTTTTTTGGGGGGGTGAGGGGGGAGAAACAAGGAGATCACATACGCTCGCTGTCACGTTGTGAAGTCCTCCAGGGGAGTGTGCAGACATCCAAAAAGCTGCCAAACACACTAACGCACACATACGCTGATAACTCGCTCTCACACAGAGACTCGGTCTAAATGCGTACTCCTACAGGTGCTGAGAGGGGAGAGAGGCAGGTGAAAACCGGGTGAAAAAGAGAAAAAGAAATATATAGAAAGAGACGTTTGGGAGAAGGATGGAGCAGCAGGAGTTGAAGTTGGATGACGGCAGAAAGCACAGGTAAGCCTGTCATACATATACGTATGCATGTACACTCTTATTCTGTCACTTAATCTGATCCACTTGTCAGCAATTCATACTTTATATCTAAGCAGATATGGAGCAATGGATAGCAGATAGTAGAAGAAGGAGCTCAGGGGGGGAGGATGTGAGTGAAGACGTGAAGCACAGTATGAGTGCAGTCATACTTTCAGCTTTCATAAGTGAAGAGTTTCCTCGAGAGAACGTTCCCATCTGCTGCTGACAGAAACAGAACAGCCAGTTGTTACTATAACAGGAACTACTGTAAGAGGACATATTAGCATTTTGCACTCTGAGGTTTGTTTGGAGTGTGTGTAAGCGTCCACATGTGTGTGTGTGCATCCAATCCTCCCGTACCTGCATGCACACTTACTCCGTATGACTCATTTACTCATCATGGATCATGCGTGTTACAGTTTGCAGTGTGTTACTGTCGGATCATTTATCGGGGTAATGCTCATTGATTTGTCCCACAGCAGCGCTCATATTTCTCCATTAGTGACCATTCTGCTCCAGTTTACATATATCATGTTGCAGCGTGTTTGTACACCACCACCACCACCACCACCAGTTTTTCTTTTTGGGCTGCATAGTTCAACAGGGTTCCCGATATGCGGCTCATAGCGCCTGAGGGGGCTCATGAGATAAATATAAGAGGTCACAAAATGATTAATGAGATAATAAAAGTGAGGAAAAAAACACATTTCTCTTATAAGAAAATGGTATTATTGTGACTAACTGGATGTTTTTACCTACTCAGGCTTCTGAACATCCACATACTGATGTAGTTTACATATATCATGTACCACCGTCCCAAGATCAATCTAAGGTGGCTCAAGATGATTGAAGGAATAATATGAAAAACAATATTCTATGTATTTTTTCTGACTTTTGTCTATTTTTTTTGTGAAATACTGATATATTTTCACCTGTAAAAGGTTTCTGAAAAAAGCTTCAGTTTAAATTCAGTTCTGGCTGCACAGTCCATAAACCAGTGGTTCTCAACCTGAGGGTCAAGGGCCCCATGAGGGTCTTATTATAAAGCTGTGAAGGGTCAGAAGATGATTAAAGTAAAAAATCTAATAAATTCTGTTACAAGTTTCTGTTTTAGGAGTTTTGTCATTTTTAGTACATTTTTTTGGGGGAAATATTGGATACTTTACCTCCAGTTCACTGTAGATCAGGTTTATTTTAGATGCACAGTTTACACTTGGTTACCAACATGGGAATCAGGACCCAGAGGGACCCTAATATAAATCTAAAGGATCACAAGATACAAAACTATTATATTTACCGTCCAAATATTTGTCTTTTGTCTCTTGAGACAGAAAGTTGCTCCAGTTTGACACGTTACATCATTATAGTTACATAGACCAGTGGTTCTCAACATATGGTTCATGGTTCTCCCCTAGAGGTCACAAGAAAAGTGGGATATTTAAAGAAAAAGACATTTCTCACAGACAGTGTTTATTTTCTGACTAGTTTTTCTTGTGATTTTTTATTTAAATATTTCATACTTCATAATTCGGAAGATCCTACAAATGAGACAAACTGAAAGACCGAGCTGTGATGGTGACTTTAAAATAGACTGATTTGTGTTATAAGCCAAAAATGGTGACAGAAACAATCAATAATATGTGTGTGAATATATGAATCAATGCGTCATTTCATGTATGTTTTTGCAAGTGTGTCCACGTCCGCTTTAAGCAGGTGTGGCAGCAGATTGGGTGTCACTGAGATTTTGATTGCTTTACGTTTGATCGGTTGAGGGAGCACCAAGCCGATCTAGAAATGCCCCCGTCCCTTCAACGTCACTCATGTCGGCTGATACGTCCGACCTGCAACGATTTCCTGTAAAGCTGTCAAGTGTTTATATGTGAGAGCAGGAACCCGCAGAGAGACAGAGAGTCGCAATGTTAGCTGCTAAAACCCTAATTATGATAAATTTATGTTGCAGACGTTATGTGATATGTTTCGTAACAAGCTCAGGGGTTAAGCATGACACACTCATTTATTCATATAGTGAGTTTAATTTGTATGTTTATTAGAGATGTGTGTGTGTGTGGGCCTGGATGCAAATCAACTTCCACAATTCATCCATAATGAGGAGAGACGGGGAGATGGAGGGACACGCAGAGGACAAGAAGGGTGGAGCATGCTTGAGATGGTTGACGTTGACAGAGTGGCTGCCCCTGGTTCAGGCTCTGTGGTGTGTTTACTGTCATATACATTACTGTTAATGCAACTCTCTTAATGATCACTTCAGGAAAGGGTGATGGAAGTGCTTCATTGAGTGTTGTCTAATTAATCCAAAGTATGATTGAAAACAGTTGTTTCCTACACCGACTGCCCTGTGATGAACTGGCGCTCGCCCAATGTCAGCTGGGATAGGCTCCAGCCCCCAGTGACCCTGATAAGGATAAGTGGTTACAGAAAACGGATGGATGGATCGAGTTTTGTAAACACGTCCACAAGAACAAGCCTGTAGTGGAATCCGTGGGAACATACCCAATTCACACATGCGTCATTTATAAATTTCATTAATGGAATAATGTTGAAAACGCAAACTCAACAATAAGAAGGACGTTGGACAGATAGAGAGATGTGAACAGAACAAAAAAGTCAATATCAGGCCAGAAAACACTAAAACTAACAATGCTTTAGTACGTTCTTGATTTTTTTTTGGCCACTTGGGGGCAGCGGAAACAAGCTGTAAACACAACACTAACATATTATCACCTTCTAACGCAACATTGTCTGCAAACAACAGATATTAGCATTAACATGGGGTCATGTGAAAATATTCACCCTCCTTTTAGCTCTATTTTTGGTCTCCACCAACTCCTGAGGGAAATATTTAGCTGCTAAATGCTCCACTGTGTTCACCAGCAAGTTGTTGACTGCATCATCTGTCATCTGCGCGGTGCAGAACAGACAGTGTAAAGTGAATTTATCAGAGCTTTTAATGGCTGGAAATGGAGTAGAAGAAAAACATTCTTCATTTCATTCATTGTTAATATAAAACTATCGATTAGAGCCATTTTACCTGCCCAGAGTAAAATCCAAGATTAATTTCTTCCTCGTTTATTGACTGATCGGCGGAGATTCAAAGGCTACCCAACCAGCTTCAATATTAAAAGAGATTTATTAATAATTAAATAAAATAAATACAGTATATATTTTTCTAAAATGTATGAGTATGTATGAGTACTTTAACTTTTGCTATTTTGCTTCCAATACTTTTGTTCTTTCATTTAGTAAGTAACATTTTAAATGCACAGCTTATGCTTCTAAGAGAGTATTTCTGGACTGTGGTATTACTACTTGTACTTAATTCAGAATATCTGAGTACTTTTTAACACCACTGAGTATAGTGCCCAGTCATCAGAGCAAAGTATAGTAAATTTGTTGAACTTCCAGTATCAGGTTTTTCACACTGGGATTTCTTGGACTGATCTCAAGTCTGTATAAACGAGGCTCTGGAGAATCCTGATGTTTCACGCAGCTGTCAGCAGAGCTGCGCCTGCAGTATGTTGATGAGGAGAAGGCCATCTACTACATTAATACTAGCCCACTAATTCAAGCTCCCTAATTAATGCAATCAGTTTCAAAGGTGCTCTGAAAAAAAACAAGGTTCAAGGCAGACATGCTGATAATTCTCTGGTGATGATACTCATCCCATCAACTAGATCCTCTCTGCTCATTTCCTCTCCACCCCCTGGGGACTCAGTATAGGGACTCCATCATATCCCAGATAAGTAGTTAAATGACTGAATGTTCTCTACTGTATGTATATATAAATATATATAAACTGTAAGTCCCAGGAGATATATGATCCTTCAACAGAGGACAGGCTTAAGCATCAGCTGAACATGTGGTCCAACATTTGGTCCAGCAGGTTTTCTGATAATGCACATGATGATATTGTTTATTTTGGGCGTATTGTACCGCATACAAAAACTCAATTCATGATTGGTTTTTCGCCAAATGCTTTGAAGGTGTTACAAGGACAAATTATTTATTCTCTTTTTAGAAAGTGCAACACATTAACAAGCGTCTGGACAAACAAGAGTTTTTGTCCATACTATTTCAGTGTTGTGAATGCCAATTTCTTTCTTTTCTTTTTTTTTGGCACATTAACACTTAAATCAAGGCCTGCTATGGGGTGCAAGAGCAGAGAAGTGAAGAGTCTAATCGAAGAATAATTTAGCATTTTTAGTTTTATTTCATGACCTGTCAGAGGCTGAAAATATTCAGTATAACTTAAGAAACATCTAAAAATAATTCTGAGAACAATAGGGTTCAGGTCCAGCTTTGAAGCTTTGTTACAACAATAAACATTTAGTTTTCTGATTATGACCACGCTTTGACACTTTATTCCTATTTTGCTCCCAATGGACAAGAATCAATTACTAAAGTTACTTCCAGTTGAAGGAATAAAGTATGATATGATAAGCTACAAAAAAACATGATATGGTAAGAGATGATACAACATGACATGGGGCTTCGAGGTTAGAGACAATACTGTACAATACAATAAGATACAATCGGACAAGATAGAGTAAAGACAATATGATATGATACGATCTGTTATGATCAATACAACAAGTTATGATATGATACAAGGTATGGTAAGAGACGACATGACACGTGACGTCACGACACCACACAATGTGACACGACATGAAATATAAAGTAATGTTTACCACAGAAACACTTTTTTATCATTCAATAAATCACCTATAAATGTTCTTGAGAGCTGTTTAACCAGTGTGAGGGACTCACGGAGGATGGATACTGTAGGAAGATGATGAAGGGTGACAGTACACTTCATTTACTGTCATTTTGCAGCACTGTCACACAGTAATCATGTTGTTCTTTTCTATCACGTCTTCCAAACTGCGTTGCTGCAGCTGATTAGTTTCCCGTTAATAATCCACTGTAGGATGAATTCGGATGTGTGCGTTCATTGAGGCGCAGGTTACAGTCTTACGTTAGAGGGTTTATCTCACGTGACATCTGGGAATCTCCATAATAACAGAAAACTCGGGTGCGTGCACTCACCACGCTTACTCGCTTGATCTGCACATTATTTCTGGAAATAAGGGCACTAACCCAACAGGATTTTAGGGTACTGTGTTTTCTTCTTTAACTCCCTCTGGCTGAAGCACTCTCTCTTTAAATATCTGTTAAAAGCAGCTGATTGTTTCTGTGTGCTGTTATTGTGTGTGATTGAAATTGAACACATGCGCTGCGTCCCTTGTGTTCATGTCCTATTCTATGTCGTAATCACACTCTGTAATATTGCTGCTAATCTGGAGCAGACACACCCACTCTGTCAATTTCCTATCCACCACCACCCCCATCACACACACACACACACACACACTGCTGATCTGAAGCCCCATTATACTGCTTTTTTCCAGAGATTACACCGTCAACTGAACATTTGACCTGCTCTCCAGTCATATGATCCACCCAGTCAGCATTTGTCTGCTCTTTCTCTTCAGTTTCCATCTGTTTCCACAATTACTCTTTCCCCCTACCACTTTTGAAGTTTTATATTTAGAGTTGTATAATAACTTCGAAAATTACTTTTGCTTACCCTGAGTGTTTGTACAAATCACCCATGCTTAAAACTCATTGTTTTTTCCCATATTACTTGCCATGAGCTTGAATTTTTAACAAGTAGTGAGTGACAAGAAGTAATTTACTTTATTTTAAGGACTTGAATTAATGAATTAGCAGTGAAGAGTGTGATTTTAAACGCATATACTAATTGTTGCATGAACAAAATTTTATAATCACCACATGATCTTTAATTTTACATCCTCCTCATAGACTCTGTGTAATTACTCTGTGTATATTTGCAGCTCGGTTATAAATCTTTCTCAGAATATGAACATTCTTATCCACAGACTTTAATAATGTTAAGCAACAAGATCTCACAACCCAAAGGACATCAAGTTGTGTCTGTCTACAATATTAATCTAACTCTGTAACCCTCAGGCTGGTTGTGGGTTGAGGATTATTGTGGGTTGTGGGTTGAGGGTTGAAGCGTTAACCAGATATCTACAGTACAATATTTTTGGCTTTGATTCTGCAGATTATTTAATATTCAATCTGATGCTGTTTGTCTCATATCTGCTCATTTATAATCTGTTCCTTTCATAGTTTTGCTGCGTGGGGGGTTTGTTTGTTTTTAATCTCCGCCTATAGCCCAAGTGGGTGGTGGGTTAACAGCTGCTCTGTGCTGACATCCAGTTATAATATTTCACTGGAGAGAAGTGAAAGTGTTTTCCGTGAATCAAAACAAAAAAGAGAAAATGTAAGACTGTAAAATCTGCATAAATTCCCAGGAGTATAAATCATATTTCAGATTTTGTATATCAGAATATACCCCTGCCTATATGGACTTGATACTACGGCTAAAAAGACCAAATATTCAAAATGTCACTGTACGCAGATGACACCGCTCAATTGACCTGATAAGTAAATCAGTTTTACCAAAGACCTTTTGAAGATAAGTCTTCTTTGATCACTAGAAAGTAAATTCAAGTGAACCTGCAGCAACACAAAGATAGAAATAGGTAAATAGTCGAAGTGCAAAATAAATACAGAATATACAACTAAAATAAGAACAGAAGCTTATTAATCGGCTTGTGAACACTTAAATTCAGGCCTGCTACAGGTTGAACAAGCAGAGAAGTGTTCATCTGTGTTCAAATCTGTATAAACTCCTTGTGGGATCTGTATCTGCATCATGTTTTTAGATTTTGAGATGCAGTTTAATAGTAAACCTCCTGACCAAATGTTCAAAACGTCACTATATGCAGATGACACTGCTCAATTTCAATTGATTTTATTTGATCAACTTTTTTATACATAGGCTAGATGAGTTTTACAAAAGACCAGATATCTTAAAGAAAACAAAATGTCTTGTCTGAATGTCTGAATTGTCAAAACCAAACAAACACAAACACAGATCCAGAAGTAATCCTTAATAAAGGCTGATCCACGTCTATCATTCCAGTTATAAGCCTGGTTTATCTCTCAGCAGCATCTAATAACACGGTTGTCTTTAAAACACTCAAACAGTGTATATATATAATATTAGAGATAATATATCCTATATATATTTTGTGGTCGGCCTAAAGCCCAGGAGCCGAAAAACCTCATTAAGATGATTGATCGATATACCAGGAGCCTGAACAGTGAGAATGGGCGGGACATGTTTAACCGACTGTTGCTTTGAAATGAGCTTTGAATCAAAGCTGGGAGGTGCTCTTAATTATCAGGGTGTCTCTGATGGCCACAGATGAGACCGACACTCTATATAAAACCCCCCCTTACAAATATGTGGTGATCTTTATTTGCTATAAGAAAGCCCACCTGCCTTCATCAGAGGTTCAAAGTATTGCTTCAATAAGGAGAGATCAAACACTTGATTGAAGTTGTGTTGCTGCAGATGTTGAAGGTATACTCATTGCTGTGAGTTGTATGTTGAACGCACACCAACTATTAGGTGTTAATTATGGCTGTGGCCAAATATAAAAGAGGGATGACCCAACACTAAGCTCCAATAATTGTATTGTCATTTAATGTTTATGGATTATACTTTAGTATGATATCATGTTTTATTTCTTACTATGTATATACAACCGATTGAAATGAGATGAAATCTTCCATTATAAATGATAAGTGAATGAAAATTATTCAAAAACGACATGCCAGCTACTACAACCCACAAGCTAATTAAGTCAAGGGCGTTTTTATATGATTGGAAGGGTTCGCCGGTTGCCCCTGAGTCACATTTGAGAAGATACATTTATGAATATACCTCAGGGTTTAGAATGAGTCATCAGAAATGTTTTACATAAAGAGAGAGGATGGAGTTTGATACACGTGGACTCAAATGTAAATGTGTGTAAATGTACTTTTACGTTTGTACCCTGTACCCCACTACATTTATTTGATAACTTAAGTTACGACTTTGCATATTCATATTAATAATACAGCATTAGTTATCCATTGGTTTTGACAACATGTGCACATGTAACTTAAATGAAGTTGTACATCACCAGGCATATGTTGGTTTACAGATTTAATCTGCAATTAGTGTTTCTGGCTTTTTCATTTGTTGTATTCCTGTGGGTAGGCCGGTGACATCACACCATGTGGAGGCTGGCTGAAGTAATGTAACACCGGCGATGAGGGTCGAGGACCCCTGCAAATGTTTTGGCATCCTGCTTGCTCTTTCTCTCTCTCTGTGTGTGCATGTGTGCTGAATCAGAGATGTGTAGAGATGGAGAGGTGATTACAGTCATGACACTGAGGTTTTGGATTATGGAGGATTACATGCACACACGCTCGCACACACACACTGATACACACACTCTCTTGCCTCTTGAGTCTAAATGCAGGGCTAATACTGTGATACAAAAGGGTCAGAGAGAGAGAGGCACAGACCAGAGAGAAATATGGGATGGATACGGATAGATGGATTATGATGAATTATGTCAAAAACATCATAAAAGTAAAGCAGCTTGTATGTTTGACTGTTGCTCTCTTTCTGTTCATCCTCCCTCCCTCACCCTCTTTTCCTTCCCTTGCTTTCCAGGCAGTAGGCTGCCAACATGGCCATTCCCAGGGGACATCCTCCTCCCTCTCCATGGCCTCCTCTCCTCCTCTTCCTCCTCCTCCTCCTCATCTCGTCCCCGCTCCCCCTGCAGGCCCGTCCACTCCTCCTCCACCCGTCCATCAACGTGGCGGTGGTGTTCAGCGGCTCTAGCTACCAGAATGAGGTCAGAGGTCGTCTCAGTGGGGAAAACTTTGTCGACCTGCCCGTGGTGGTCAGCCCTGTGACCGTGCTGGTTAACGACACCAACCCACGCGACCTTCTGACACACCTCTGCGATACCATGGCAACAGAGAGACTGCATGGCGTGGTGTTCGAGGATGATGTGGGCTCGGGTGCCGGGGCGCAGGTAAAAATGATTTATGCATTTTTAGGTTTTTTTTTCTGATAAAACATCCTCTCCAGAGTCATGGTGCTCAGTCACCCACATCTGAGTTTCCAAAAGCTGCACAGGGGAACATTTTAACGTGAAAAAGCACCTGACGTGTCATCTTAAATCACAAAGTAGGGCTGTAAAAAGAGAACTAATTGAAATGCCAAGCATGTACTATCTTTGCTCAAATTAAATTACAATTTTGGATTGTAAAGGGAATCAAATCCTCAAAAAAAAAAGTAAATAGTTGCTTAAATAGCACTTCTACCAGGGTAAGGAGAGCTCAGAGTTACTTAGTTATTTAATGTCTTGAACTCTTGAGGACTTATTTTGCATATAGCCTGTAGCATTATATAAGGCAATACTGGGGCACAGAGGCATATAGCCTGTAGCATTATATAAGGCAATACTGGGGCACAGAGGGTATCTCATTGATTATGCTCTTTCAGATTAAAACAACAGCTCCTCAAAATGTCTGTGCACGTCCCTGAGTCTGACCGCAAAACTTGAAACAGGCTCCTATTAGCTACTAATAAGAACTTCTAATGAGAACAGAGGAATGTGCGACATCGTGCACCAGGGTTCATGCAGTTCCAATCTGCTATAGTCAAAATAATCCACCTTAAAAACGTGACTCAATACCAAACAACAAACTTTCTTTGGTTCATTCTTTTTTTCAGCTGTTTCAAACTTTTGATCCAATCGTATCGTTCTTGTAACTTGGTGGTGCCTCATGGAGTTTCCTTGCCAACAACTACGACTATAACTACCGACTTACCGACACATTAACGCCACCTGTAGGCTATAAAAAGAGTAAAGTAAAGTGTGAAATCATTGGTGGGACAGTCCCCAAACTCCGGTGGATACCTTTAAGTACTTTTTCGTCCACAGTGTCTTAAAAAAATTAGGTTTGAAATTAGATAAACAATCCAAAGCTCGTCTCGTGGTGTGATTATTTTGTTAACTCGCTGTTTCCAAGGCCCGGGGATTAACCATTCTGGTTACATTCAGACTGTTTCACTGTGGACATTCTTCCTGCAGACACTGAATCTGTCTATTTTGTCTTCAGGTGGCAGAGGTGGCACAGATCCTGGACTTCCTCTCCACTCAGACAGCTCTGCCGATTGTGGGCATCAGTGGCGGCTCTGCAGTTGTCATACCATACAAGGTACTGTCAAAATAACGAGCTGATCATTTCAACATTTGGCCTCATGCCACACCTCACAGCTTGAACAAGGTCTTTTTTGCTAAAGTGACACACACACACACACACACACACAAAAATCCATGTTGGGTCCCAGCTGTGCTGATATAACATTTGTTACAAACAGTATAATGAGCAATTAAGGAAGCAAGAAAAAAAGGTTGTAGTAATAAGATGAACAACGTGTAATGTAAACCCTGCCAGGCGCTCACAGCCTCCTGTCTTAGTCAGAACTTTTCCACGCCGGCATCATTCAGCTTTAAAGAACTTAAGTAGGTCAGAGCGGTGAAACCTACTTTGGCAAGCAACTCACTTGCATGCAAATATTTGAATATGAGCAATACAGATGGGTGAATTATCAGCAACGACTGCATCCATCGACCCTCGTCGGCTCCTCTAATCCATGGCTGGGAAAAGTCTGAGTTGTGGGAAAGGGAAACTTTGCGACGGGAGACAAGTGGCTATGGGCGATCTGCGCCTCAATCAATCATCCCTGCACACTTGAAGAGCAGCAGGTTTTTCCTGCTATGATTTAGCATGTATCTCATTGATGAATGGCGACAGAGAGCAGTGAGCCGTGTAGTTAGATTGTAAAGAGGAGATTGATGACACCAGACCGACTCTTAATCTATACTTTTTTCCCTACTTAGTCGCAAAATGGCTCCATCCCTTCTTCCTCTCACGCTCCGTGCTTCCCGCTCGTCTTCCTTTAATTGCTTAACCGCCATCATCAACACCTTGTATTTATAGAACCAACTCCTCACACGTAGAAACACACATGCAAATGAACACCCTCACATATTAGAGCGCACAGCCAAATGGATGCATTCCTACACCTATCCACCACCAAGAGTCCAAAAAGAAAAAGTGGAGCTACGCCTGGTGGATTTCACCACCACAGGCAACATTTTGTAAACCACAGCATGTTGTATTTGTCAGCTTCCTGGTAATCAAAAGGTATCCGCAGATGTCACGTCATAGATGGGTATTAAACAGGAGGAGTTGTAGCTGCAGGAGGGTGATTGATTTTCTGTATTTTGATGGCGAAGCGGGAGAGGCAGAGTAAGTACGCGACACAGAGAGATGGAGGAGAAAGATGCTTCGGTGAGGCTTGGCTGACAGCTGCCTGAAGGCAGTGTTTTACCGTCTCACAGATAAGTCTGCCTTCCCTCCTTCCTCCCTTTTTGTCTTTCCGTCCCGTTCTCACCTTCACTTCCCGCTTCCTTTTCCACATTTCCCTCAAGTCCCTCCATCCCTCCAGTTTCACCATCCTTCCCTCCGTCACCTTTACTCCTCGACACATTTGAATCCAGCTTTTTTCGCCTCTGTTGTGCGCTCTGCTGAATCCATTAGGGTTGCGGCTAGAAGCGAGAGGCCCTATGCTCTTTTCTGCTCTCTCGGAGCTCCAGGATCCCATTAAACTGTTAATTAGACCCTTCAGGAGGCAGAAGACCCCCGCAGCCCTTATCATTCACCCCGAAATCCAAACCTTTCACTCCTCCTTTCCTTCTATTTTTCTCTTTCACTGCTCTCTTCCTAACCTAACCCCGCTCTTCCGTCTACACGTCACCTCAAATTGGCGAGGAGGTGCTCTTATTTACCCCACATGCGCTTTTGATACTCGTCTCAGGCAGTTCCTCCACTGTGTAAAAGTCTCTCTAAAAGCCTCCAAAATGTTTTTTCGGGGGAAAAGTTTGTCAGTTATGAATAATCTCCGGTTTGCGAATTTGCACATTTTGATCACGTCTGGTCCAGTCTTGGTTATTTAACCTCTCTGTCTGAGAAAAGACAAAATTGCAGATGTTATTTATCGCGCAGAGAGACCGTTTGTCTGACGAGCCCAAAGTGCTGAGTGACAGTTCTCTATATAGCACGAAGAGTAAAGCACTCTCCTCTGAGGTCTGCCCTCCTCCTCACACTTCCCCTTGGTCTCTTTCTCTCTCTTATACACTCCTTTGTTGTCATCAGAGGTGTCTCGCACAATGGGACAGGTGGATTGGATGGAGAAAGACATATGTGTGAGTGCACGATTCTCTTAGGGGGGGATAAAAGAGCTCAATAGTGCTTGATTATCAATAGCCTGATGATGATGAATATCTTTGATGGTGGGTTTAAAAAGAAGCAGCACCCGCCCGGGCCGCCTATTTATGGTTCCTGTCTCAGTGATCTTTCTATGGCAAACAACAAGGAAGGAGGGAATGAGACAAAGATGAAAAGATTGAAGGGAGGAGAGGAAGTGTGTCTTTTGTCAGACGGCGCACACATCAAGCGAAAAAGCAAAAGGGGAGGAAATGAGAGAGCGAGAAAGAACGGCTGAGAAAAGGCATAAAGAGTGTTCAATAGGGCCTGCGAGGGGAAAAGAGAAGAAATATTGCAACGTGTCTCTCCGAGGAGTTGGAAATCATAGTGTGTTTTGTCTTTGTGTGTGTGTGTGTGTGTGTGTTCTTGGCTGGCTGGCTGTGAGTCAGTGCAGTGTGCTGGGTGATCATTAGAGGGTGCTGCATCCAGATGTCGAGTCATGGGAGTGGTAGAGCAAGAGATAACGTGGGGGGAGAAGGAAACAACAAGAAACTTTAATAACACAATAAAACAATAAAACTTTGATGTATTTGGGAGAATGTTCCACTTTCTGATGAACCAGTATTCCAATTATGATGGTAGTGATTGTAATAATAATTGACATCAATGTTTGTCCCGGGAAACTCGTGTATCTCCAAATTTGGTGACATATTCAGAGACACAACATGGCCGATAATATGCCTCTCCCCCCCCGACTGCGTTTTACAAGATGTTGGACGACGTTGGTTGCGGGGATTTGCTCTCTTTTAATGAGGTCGGGG
Source organism: Larimichthys crocea (assembly GCF_000972845.2). NCBI lineage: Eukaryota > Metazoa > Chordata > Actinopteri > Sciaenidae > Larimichthys > Larimichthys crocea. The sequence continues at coordinate 19,852,782 of NC_040026.1, forward strand.
CTCTGACATTGGGTGATAAGGTCCGGCTCACAGTCTGTGTTCTAGTTTCCAAAGGTACTGGGCGGAGTTGAGGTCAGTCCACACCAACCTTCCCCAAACTGTTGACACACAGTTAGAACCACTGAAATTTGAAAAGTCCAAACAATACAGACAGAGGTGTCCACACATTTATGTATATATATTTTTCTTATTGTCAACAATTTCTACTGAAAAGACCAAAACCAATAATGAACTGATCCTGGCAACAAAAACCGACTGTGTCGCCAAAGCCTGATATATCTTATTCTTCTGTTCCAGGGAGCTCAATTGTTGTCCAAAAACTATTAAAAACACATCAGTGAGTCACACTGTTGCACAGGGTAATATGTTCCTTCATTACGATGAACACGGGCACTTATTATGAGTCAGTCCCACATACACCAACCTACTGCCGGAAAGACTCACTAGAGCACCAAATATGTATTCAATCTGTCGCTGAAAATAGTCCCCAACAAATGCACCACTTACTCATGTTTGAGTAACATTTGCTAAAAATTGTTTCGGGAAATAATTTTTTGAGCATTCATGAAAACAGGCGATGGAATTTGGAAAGTACCGATCACGGATATCTGTACCAAATTTCAAGGCAATTCATCAAAGCTGTTGAGATATTTCAGTCTGAACCAAAGACATATCCTCATCCTACGTCATTTTGCCGTCAGCACAGTAGTGATGACGCTTGGTTGGATCCGTGGTATCGAGATCTGACTCAGCTGTCAATCATGATGTGAAACACCCATTGCATTACATCGAAAAACTAATTAAAGCCAAACTTATCAGAAAAAATATTCAGAATATACACTTGAACAAACATCTGCATGATAAGAGCTACGTCAAAAAATAGAAACAATCCATCCTTTCATTTCCCATAACGGCTTATCAGCATCGCGGACGGCTGGAGGGCTGATCCCAGCTGGCACTAGGCGAGAGGTGGGTACATGCAGAAAGGCCCCAGCTGGGGTTTAAACCAAGGACAGTGCTCACCACTGCACCACTGTGCCACCCAAAACAGGAAAATGTCTTTGGGAAAACTTTCTCTGACATGTACTTTGACGTTTTTTAGTTGCACACACACACATTGACATTATCATCCATGGTCACGCATTAAAAACCTATGTGACAACCCCCATCATATGCAGGTAACAGCTTCAATTATACATAGTAATAAAATACCTACCTAGTCACCTGTTAGTGCCAGTAGTAGGGAGGTAAAAGCTGCACTTTGATGGAGCCAAATTGAACTTGCCGTCTAAAGGCTGCTCGGAGTCTAATAAAATAACTTAAGATTTATGCATAGCTCTGAATTGAGTGGCACCAGTGACTTTATAGGGCTGAGGAAATTCACCTATGCTGCACTTAATGATTCATAAATCCCTTTCAAAACACATCGGACTGTCTGAAAAATGAATTATCACCAAGCTTCAAATACGGCGGCGGTTTTTGAGAAGGTGACATTTTTATGATTAATGATTTTTTCCCCGGCACGTTTAAAAGAACATAATTACTTTTGTAAAAGCCAGTTTACTCTTTAGAACTTGTTAAATAATGAGAGTGTAGTGGTAAAACATTTTATTATGGGTGCTGTGGATCATTCTGGGGCCGAGCAGATAAATAAACCGCAGATGACAACTCTTATCTATTATCGCGAGGCGCTATTAAATCTTTCCGATTTTGAGGAAATACACCGTGAGCGTTTGATCACTCGCAAACCAGTTTTTTGTTCATTACAGCCACGAAAATCAAATAATGAGTGATCGCGGTTGTAGATGATGACAAAGTCGGGAATAAGCAAAGTCGACAGCTTCATGTGTTTGCCAGTAAACAGGAACAAAAGTGCCTTTTAAATGCGCGAGTGATGGATTTTTGAGGCAAAGAAACTGTTGAGCTTGAGTATTCAAGCATATAACATCATTTATTACAATTTGAACCTGTCAGGGGAAGATTATATTTCAGGAGTTACAGTCTCAGCGTAAGGCTATAGACTAAGGTAACACCCTGGGACTGAAGTGGTGCAATGAGCCAGCCGTCTCTCACTGGATCACTGTGCAAGTTTCTTTTTTGGGTGTTTGTTTCTGTGGCCACACTGACCCGCTTTCTCCATTTGTCCTTCTGTACTTGTGTGTCTCTTCTCTCTCTGCCCACCCAACCCCCCACTTACACTTCTGGCTCTCTCTTGGCCTCGTGGTCCAGAAACCAGAAACTCCATAAACAGGTCATGATCGCTGGGAATGGCCACCTCCAAGCTTCACATCATGGCCCAATAATTCCAATAAAGGTAGTCGATCAAACTGCTAATGCCATGGCTTTGAGTGTCAGAATTGAAGTAACCTAAATTGTTTGTCTGAGTGTTTGATTATATATCCAGAGGGGCCCGGAAAGGCAAGATGGTTTCCCTCCACGGGGTGAAAATTAATCAGTTTAGCACTTCTGCCAACATAATGAGGTCACAAAATGTCCACTGTACTACTACACAGTGCAATTAGCTGCTTTGTACCCACACGACTACAAATGGGATTGTTTCTATTTAAAGGGTCAGCAGCTAATCGTGGAGGTTTGGTTTTATGTGCCTTTTATCCTTGTGTCTATATATCGTATTTATATATTTCACTGGTTTATAGAACAACAGGAAAGTACAGCTAGTAACTGAAGATAGTCAGATGATCACTTTATACATATTTATCAATTTTACACCCCGACTTAATCTTTTTTCAAGTCCATTGTTTTGTGAATCTGTTTCTCCACAAGTACTCGGGGTGTATTTATATCCTCTTGTGATTTTCTTCAATGCTGTGATTCTCGGGATTCTCAGCAACTAAAAATACTTTGTACACAAGTCTCATTCAGTGCTTTTAAAGCAACATTGTGTAACTTTTCTACCATAAAATAACGCCTGTTTCTGCACTAACTAACTACTACTGTAACTTTGTCACACACAACCAACTATTTCACTGATTTTGAAGAAATTGGATTGGATTTTTCTGGATTTCCTCTGCTGTCCTCTTGATTATTGACAGAGTTTCTTGATGGACAGTTAAGTAAACGGCTGTGAACTGTAGCTGCTGTTAGCTCAGTTTGTTAGCCAGGCTGACTGTGCGTTCAGTGTTTATACTACAGATGTTTTGGACCACTAGGAGGTAGAAGTTTTTTCAGGTTGGAGCCAGTTGGAGCTGGTGTCATGCCAGAACTGGAGCTCGTCAAGTGGGCATTGTAACCGGAGTCTATTGACATAATGGCAGAGGCCAAAAGACGGAAGAGAACCTTGATGGAGTAAGCTATGAAGATGTTACACTTAGGGTTAGGGTCACATCACTTGCTTGATGTTTGGCTGTGTTAGCAAAATTGTTGACTCACTAATTTTTGATCACAAGAAATACACTTACCACTTACAACAGTGGTAAATCGTTAACTCACAAAAATACCAATTTCTATATAAGTGGTTTAAATATGGTTGGTTTATTTGAGGGAAGTTTGCATGGCTATGGTTACAAAGTTTTTTTTTAAAGATTATACTTTTGGCCTTTTCAAGCTTTATTTTGACAAAGACAGCTGAAGAGTGACAGGAATGTGGGCGCAGAGAGAGACGGGGAATGACATGCGGGAAAGAGCCACAGGTCGGATTCGAACCCCGGGCTTCCACAGCGAGGACTGAGCCTTCGCACATGGGGCGGCTGCTCTACCATACTGAGCTAAACAGTATGGTAGAGCAGAAGTTTCTTTTAAGGCTGTGAATATTTTCTGACAAAAACTATGAATTAGACGAAAGGGGATTTTCTATTTTGAGACAATATTATGTTAGTTGCTGAGCTTATGTGTAAAGGGTGTTGTGGCGTAGAAAAGAAAAACATCTGTTTCTGGAAGCCTTTTTATTTTGTGCATGTGTGCTCAGTATGTGTGTATTTCTGTATGCGTGAGAGTGTGAGATGGATACTGGTGGAGCTTTAGATATATTTTCCTTTACTCCACCAAGCTGACATGTCGAAGGCAATTTACGAGTCACAGGGAGTCTTTCTCAGCCTGCGAAAACAGTTGTATAATGTCTTCTGTGGCTCTGAAGAAGCTTTCTAAAGCCTGACAAAATTACTGAGTGACATCAGTAATCTCAGTTTGGGTTTAGGGAGCCTGTGTTAACAACTGTAGCGGAGTTTGAAAGATTCAGGTGTTTAACAGGCATAGAGGGTCTTTCAAGTTGCATTGCTGGAAGTGAAGGATCCGGCGTTTTTTTGAAGTATGACCCCAAAAAGGGACTGGAAGTCAGAATATTTCAGATCTCAGGTTTTCATTGCTTTGAAAGCAAAACCTCAATTGGCAAGTATAATGTTTGCAAGTTAAAGCAAGTGCAGTCCCATTATAAATAATATCGTTAATATATACAGCTGTATTTGTTATATTACTTATTGTCAAACAACATATCAGTCAGCTACTATTACTGACTAGTTCAACAGCAGGAAGCCCAGCTTGATGTCTGTCTTTTAGCCTTTTATTTCATAAAGCTCTCGCCTACGACTAAAAGTCAGTCCCAGATTTACTCTTGTCTGGCTGCCTCTTGTTCGCTCACTCTTTTCGCCTCTCTCGATATGTCCATAGAGGCCACTCAGCTCGGTTACACTGCCTGCTTTGCACAAACACTTAACACTCCCACGGTGCTCTAAACTCACACGCAGCCCGGCTTACGAACTGAGAAGAAACTTACAGAAGTTTACTTTCCATCAGAAAAGTCTGTAATCTGACATCAGAGAGAAAACCAGAAAACATTTTCTCTATAAAATATGATCCAGTTTCACCATAATCAGTGAAACATTTGTTGGTGTGTGCTGTAAAATGTCGCATAATCGCCACTGGTTGTACCTGGAGCAGTACGGGGTGAAGAGTGGGGATGTTGGAGACACCATTCACCTGATTACAGGTCAATGTAGCATCAAAATGATTTAAAATCTGTTATTTTATTGTAGAAAAGTTACACAATGATGCTCCAAGTAGCAGAAAATGGTAATAACCATGTGTGAGCACCTCTAAATGTTGCCTAAGCATTGAGTAAATGTACCTTCCACCACTGGAGATTGCAGCAATTTGTACAAGAAGTCTAGAGTGACTTACTGTACATGCGTACACCTATCCATATGTGAGTGCACGTCTCTATGTGCGACCTGCTTCCTGTTTGACCCGCAACCAGTCTCTCCACCGAGGGGAGGTGCAGCACCCCCCGTGGGAGGAGAGGAGTGTGTGAGCAACCATCGTGTCCACCGTCCCCCTTCCTGTCACATTACCATACGCTCCTGCAGTAGGACTGCTAATTACGTCTGTGTGTGTGACAGCCGCAGTGCCAAGGTGGTGAGAACAAGACGGCTGGGAAAGTGGAGGACGAGATGAGGGTGGGGTGGTGGGATGGGGTGGATGAACTCTCTCTTCTCATGGAAGTCATTTTTATCGTAATTCTTGCTTGATTTCGCTGTAAAGATGAAAGTGGATGTCTTTCATCGCGTTTGTGATGTTTTTCACGTTTTAAAATGCTGCTAATTGGATAATACTGAAAAGTTTATTGGCCTAAGGCGGGGCCACTGTTTTGTTTCTTTGTTTAAAAGCTTGTCATTGGATCTTAATGACACTTGAAATGATCCTTACGTCATATCAAAGGAAGTGGGGCACTATAGCTAACCAGGACTGCCAATCCAGAGCCATTTTTTATTTATTCAGTGACAGCCTGACATGGTTGTGTACTGCTATTTTTATAGCTATTCTGGTGCGCAGCCCAGTGAGTGGTCTATTGGAGTTTCAGCCTCCGGAGGTGAGTCTCAAACAGGCGCAGACACAGATACAACTGGTAAAATTTGAGTGAAGGAGAGTCTAGCTGTGATATTCCTGTGGTATTCTTCGGGCTGCACAGATCTCTGGGGGCTTTGCCGAGCCTCTGAGCTGTGGGAGAGGGAAGAGCAAACAGGAAGGAGGAGAGACAGTTAGTCACCTCTGAGACAAGAACAGACTGAGAAGATCTAGAAACCTGGTCCCACATGGCACTTGACAGTTTAACAGGATTTGCTCACTTTTTCTTTTCCTGCCTCACTCTCTCACACACGACTTATATCTTCTTCTTCATACATGTGCGTGTAGTTGTATTTTCAAATTTCCCACGCTTCCTGTCTCTATTTAGTGCTGGATGCTGCTGTAGAGAGAAGCTATATTTCCGTGATCTTTGCCTTCTTGCACCAGCCATGTCCGTTATCAAGTAAAATTCTGATTATTTCAACTTTGTGAAAGCGTGACAGGGTCTTGCAACTGCTTACATCACAGGTCTTCTTTTGCCCTGCAGCACCTTTAGGCTACTTAGATCCATCCAAGCTCTGTTATTACGGCAGTCCAACCCAAAACGAGGCAGGCACAGGGCGTCCAAACAGTTTTATTGAATGTTTTTATAGTTTTACTATGAGGTTAAACTTAAATGCAGCCAATGGCTTACTGTATTTGTGTCCTGTACATGCAGAAACAGGAAGGTGACAACATTTTTTGGATAAATAAGTGGAGAAACATGAATACAGATGCTGTCCAGGGGTCACCAAATGGTTTGATATTAAAATAGTGTGAACGCTATGGTCTCCGCAGTCATGAGATCTCAACCCAATTAAACATTTTGGACCAATGAAGTAGATGTAGACAGTATAAAACATGGACTGTAAACATGTTTATTTCTGCTGTGAAGTTGGACATTTTAACATGGGGGCTTATGGAGATTGGCTTGTTCTGGAGCCAGCATCTAGTGGCCATTTGAGGAACTGCAGCTCTGCGAATAACTTTTGGAGAAGTGTTGTTTCCATCCTTTCAGTAGAGACGAAGCCATTCTGGTGGCAGGTGGTGGCCAACACCTTACTAAGATGTGCACATGTAAAATATGTGGGCATGTGCTCATTGGGCATAGATTTGGTAATTTGACCTGCATGTGTAAACTAAACTTATATAGCTGAATTTCAATATGTACCTGCTTCACATTTAAATAAAGTAATTTAAAGTCTGCTGAAACAACAATTATATGTAACCTTAATATCTACAGAACATTCAATTTAAACCAAATTCAACCCAGTTTTGTCAGAGATGTCTAGACATCTTTTGACCCAAAACACAAAGCTATTACTCGGTACAAATTCTTCTGTATCAGTTAATGATTTCTGCTCTTTGTGTCTATATCCAGCCCCTTTTACACCCTCCAATAGTTACCACCCCCCTCCTCTCATCCCAATAGCCTACTTTATTTGAATGCTATTTGAAGGACGTGAGTTCAGCAGGCTCTCACAACTTCCATCTTATCTGTCAACACACACGAACACACAGCGAGGTGGTATGCAAATGTATGCTAACACACATACAACACCGGACCACCCCTTCTTGACAGAAGGAGAGCAGCAGGACTGAGTGTTTGCAGCTCGGAGACACTTGAGACACCAGATCAAGGCTGGATATGGTCAATCAAAGCTTTATGGTTAAATGTGAGCGACAATAAAGGTGCAAACTGTAACATAACGTTCACGGTAACCGTTTCTTATACGATGCGTCAGTCTGGCAGTCTCTAGCGGCGGCTTGTTGTGCATAATTTACCATCAAATCAGGATTTATGCATGTTTTTCCTCTCATGAATGAAAAAAACTTCAATGTTTTGTCAGTTTATAAACTTTAGATTGATGCTAGATTTCATAAAGCCGATTCAAGTGTCATTGTCTCACTTAAAATATAGTCCTTTCTGTTTTTCCCATTTGTTGTCACTCCCCATCAACCTAATTGGTATTAGAAGGCTGTTCCACTGTGTTGCTTATGTGACTTTTACAATGATGTTTTTATGAGTGATAGCATGCTTATTGAATAAGACGATAATTGAAGTGCACTGTTCTAGTAAGGGCTAAGTTTAATCTAAATTTAAAGGCTCCACAGCAGCAGTAACAGCATTAAAGCTGCTGCTATTGACGAGCAGGAGACGAGTTAATTTGCTTCTGTTGCTGTTGTCAACATCGCACTTTGCTGATTTATTCAAGATGTTTTACCTGAGTTTGAGTATTTTAACTGAGTCTGTGACAACCATTCAGATGTTTTTCTTTCCTACATTGTTTTAAAGAAAAGTAAAAAGGCAGTAGAGTAGCAAAGTAAGAAGAAAAAGCTGTACTTCAAACTCCTGTGACAGCAAACATCCACTCTCTTCGAGGCAAAACCAGCTCCAGACATGCTGTTGCATCACTCGCCTTCCACCCCATGAAAGACTTTCCCTACCTGAATCCCTAAATTAGACTCTCTTACTCTTTTCAGGCCGAGGGATCCTCCTTCTTGCAGATGGGAGCGTCTCTGGAGCAGCAGGTTGTCTGCATGTTCAAGGTACGGAAATGTGTTACAGTACAATCAGACCATATTTAGACAGGATTTGGGAAACTAATCCAGGCTCTCATACCAAATGTTTATTTATAGGGTCAAGCCTGCCAACTGGGACCTCTCAGGATGATTAACATCATGTGGGGACATCCCCTACAATCAGTGGGGGAATCCGTGATCTGAAGTTCTGGCCCAATTTCGGCAAACTAATATAATCTGTATATACAATTACGCACAAATCGAGATCAAAGGATGTCACTGATGTTTTTAGAGTCAATCACATAATCTCAGTTAAATCCGTGCTAACTTTATCTCGTAATCTAATGCATTTCCACAACTGAGAAACATCCACTGTGAAACTGAGAGGTATATTTGTGATGAAATGTCAGTTTTAAAAGGTTTCTAGTTTGTTCCTGTGACCCAACATTAGACTCCATGCTCATGAAATTTGGAGCTTTCATACCTGGATGTTGGCCTTGGATATTCTTCTCTCAAGTCTGTTTTTCTATATATCCCTGTTTCAGCTCATGGAGGAGTACGACTGGGGCGAGTTTGCGGTGATCACCAGCTTGCTGCCGGGTTACGACACCTTTGTGGATATAGTTCAGTCCTACAAGGAGACCTCCTATTTCCTGTGGAATATACAGGATGTTTTGTCTCTGGAAATGTCTGTTGGGGCCAATGACGCGAGGACTAAACGCATGCTGCAGCAGGTACAATAAAATATAAGAATCTTGGATTGGATTGTGATGTTAGTTAGTACCAAAGACGGTTTAGAAACAGGGCGCCGCACTTATGTCCCTTTAGAAGACTAGCAGCAGCTCCTGAAGCGATTGACCATAATCACTGAAGTGGATACTCAACTCAGCCACACATCTTCTGAACACTGACAATAAAATTATGTTTTTCAGACCAACAGATCAGGAGGATATTAACTTTGTTGAAGACCTGTCTGTCAGCAGCAACATCCTGTTATGAGATTTGGCAACACTGATATCTTTGATATTGTTGATTCAGATGATCTATAACTAAGCAAAAACATAAATAACTTTCTGAACAATCTCTGGTTCAACAATCTGCTTTCATCAATCACGTGATGTTCACCTTTTCATATCATTGTAAAGTTTGATTTAGCTATTAAACTTTACCTTTATTACAAGGCTCAAATTTGAACTGAGGTGCTAGCGTCTATCGATAACCTACAGTAGTACTCCACAGTTAGTGTTTTCTGTCTATTTGTCTGCAGGTGGACTCTCAGGTCCTGCTGGTGTACTGCTCCCATGAGGAGGCGCAGTACTTATTTCGTCAGGCAACCGAGGTGGGTCTGCTGGGGCCAGGCTACATCTGGATCCTCCCCAGTCTGGCCGTGGGCAACCCCGAAAGTCCTCCGCCTGACAGCTTCCCTGTCGGTGTTATTGGAGTGATTACAGACCAGTGGAGGAAGAGCTTGCGGCAGAGGGTGAGAGAGGGTGTCGCCATCATAGCGAAAGGTGCCGAGAGCTTCAAGAAGCAGTACGGTTTTATTCCTGATGGACATGGTGACTGCAACAAACCGGCTAAACAGTCAGACAACAATACTCTGTTCAGGTGAGCCTAAACATTTCAATTCATTGTTTTAGATAGTTCGTACTGACGCATGGACAGAAAAGCAAAAACTTCATCTTTCACACTCTTCACGCAACTTTACCAACACACAGTCATGCCTGAATCAAGTATCTTGCACCTCTGTTGCACGTGAAATGCAAATAACCCAGGATTAGTTATTCACAGCGCAGTCTGTCATGGATGTATATCTTAACAGACAGCGAAATCACAGCACCCTACCCTCCACCAATCAGCTGCCTATCTCATCCCCTTAATGAGCTACTTCCTGTCTCTCGCGTTAGCCCTCCCGCGGGAGCTTTAGGCTTAATTAGGAGGTGATCATTGTGTGTCTTTATCTTTGTAAATGATTATGCAAATTACCGTGTGATGTAGAATCAAAGTCCTTGATTGCATATTATACACGTTCCTATGACTTTCCTTCATGTCCTGTGGGTTGCAGGCACATGCTGAATGTGACGTGGGAAAGGAAAGATCTTTCATTCAACAACCAAGGTTTCCTCTCCAACCCTTCCATGGTCATCGTTGCTCTGGATCGGGAAAGACTCTGGGACAAGGTACCAAAACACTATCACATGTTTGTCCTGTTATACGTCAATGCAAGGCACTGAGCACAGTACTGTATTCTCAGGAAGCATAATCACAAATTACAGCAATCGGCGTAATTTCTCAAGTGCCTCTTTGAGCTGTGTGTCACAGCCATAGACTGTGTAAAAGAAGGATGTGGTATCCGTGATGTCAGCCATAGGTTACTGAAAAGTATTGTGTAGCTCAGTGTGGTGGGCAAAAGATCAATGGGCAAAGATCGTGGATCGTTGGTGGAGCTGAGTTGGGCCCAAATGACGCCTGGGTGCTCAAACGAGCCATCTGTGATGGCACCTACCAGTCAATCAAAGCAACCATGCTCTTAATTTGGAATATCTTTGAGCCTTAATATAATTTGAACAGGTGAGTTCTGTAAAAATTCACCCACAGTACAGTTGTCATGAACGAGGATATTAGCTATAGAGACCCAGGCTGCAGTTTTTGGCTTCACTTCACAGCCATGGAAGTTGCCGTTTGGTCTCACCCATTGCTGCTACTCCAACCGTGTTGCTGTATCTCTCCCGGGCTTGGGAGTTGCACCTCACCTCACATATTTATACATTTTCCAGAGATGTCAAGCTGCATTTGAGATAAATCAGGAAATAGAAGGGTGGTTGACGTAAAGTGGATTCAATGAAAATCGAAACTGGAACAATTGATCACAACAATAAAACTCCTACCACGCTCCAAACATTACACATGTGATATCTGAAGGTACAAGTGTAGGCGTAATCAATAATATTGTGGCGTCTGTGTGTGTTTCCTGTTTGTTGTGTCCCGTTTCATTGTCACCGTGCAATTTTCTCGAGTATTTTCACTCTCTTTAAACACGCGCACGCGCCTTTCAAAGCCCGAGAGTGTATTGAAAAAGTGCGACTAAACAGAGAGACCTGAATGTAATCTCACAGCTACAGTTGAACTCATTTATTTCTACCCTGGAAAGACCAACCCACTTCATCAATGTCACCTCCTGGCTGGTGTGTACGTATGCGTGTGTGTATGAACACAGACATGTAATTGTGCCAAAGTGGGCTTTGGGTTGTATATGTGTGTGTGTGTGTGTGTGTGTAGAGCTTAAAGTCCCACTTGTGCGGCCAACAGACCCACATACACTTAGTCCATACATTATTGTGCTCATGTTCAGGTGTGGTGTTGGATGTACCGCACAACAAGACACTGCTTAAAAACAAGACAGCATCTACATTCTGTGAATCCTCTCTCCTCACTGCTTGTTCTTCCACTACTCCCCTTGTCATGTAGCTCATCCATAATGGCGACTGGTTGTGTGGTGTTCTTACACTTTTCAAGTCACCATGACAATTTAACATGACGTTGTTCCTAATCACTGTCTGAATGGTGCTTCTGGGTGACATTTTGGGCAGGAAAGTCCTCATTGGGCCCCTCTCCAAATTCTTCTTTCTTGTTTCTTCACATAAACTCTGGCACTTTGGCCCCTCTTTTAAATCACATATCAAAAATCTTGGGGTAACATTTGATAACAGGCTCAAATTTGACAAATGGATTAGCTCTGTTGTCAGCACGAGCTTTTTTCAGCTCCGTCTCTTGACCAAAGTTAAGTCTTTTCTCAGTCGTCAGGATCTCGAGAGGGCAATCCACGCTTTCATCAGTTCCAGACTGGACTACTGCAATGCCCTTTACGTTGTCGTCACTCCACTGGCTTCCAGTCTGTTTGAGAATTAATTTTAAACTTCTGTTGTTTTAACACCATTTTAACTTTTCGCAATTGTGGCAGAGCCCTGCGCTCTTCGGGTCAGCTTCTGTTAGAGGTCGCTGCTCCCAGACTGTGGACCAAAAGCCTTTTTAAATCGAAGCGTTTCAATTCTGACTAGACTGTTTCTTAGGCGTACTCATTCTGTCTGCTCTTTTCTATGTATTTCTGGAAGGTTTTTAATACCCTGCAGCGCTGCAGAACTACAGCACTGTTATGTATCTGTTATGTATTGTTTTATGGCTTTGTTGTAAAGCACTTTGGGTACCGTTTAGGTGTTGTACAGGGCTATACAAATAAACTTGATTTGATTTAATTCACACCTCTACATCGACCTGTAGAACCAACACTGAGAATAAAAAAGCTTAAAGCTTTAATGATTCTGCATAACACAGCTTTCCACAGAAGTTTTAGCTCACTAGGAATAAAGTTCTGCATTATTAAGAGTGTGGCTGCTTTAACTGACTGGTGGGTTGGTTGACCATTTTTAGATTGGCCGGGAGGTGGCAGAGGCAGGACTGCGACGTCCAGAGCCGCCAAAATGGCTCTTCAGAAACCTGTCACAGAGACTACATCCGTCCTTTATACTGTCTATGGTTATACCCCGTCTCAGCAGGTCTCTTGGCGCCACCAGCCATCAACCTTTTTCCAATGCTGCATCCAAACTGTGCAACTTCCTTCCCTCTCACATTTGTTTACTGGACTCTCTAGACATTAAAATTATAATTTTATCACTATACTAGATCTTATTTTTATAAGAACGTTTGTATTCCTGCTGATTGTTTATTGTATTGTATTCTATTGATTGTAATGATATTTGATTTCTGCGTTATTGCTTGGGTGTTTTCATTGTATTGATTTTTTGAAAAGGTGCCACTAAATAAAAATGTATTGTTATTATAATTAATATTAGTTATATACGTATGATGTCAAAAAAGGTAGTCGTGAAGAAACTACAGACAATCATCACCTTACTCTGCAGTTTTTTTCTCCAGTTCTCCAGATTTTTTTTTAGCATCTTCATCAACGTCATTTCCAGCAGGAGCAGGCAGCTGTTCTCAGCAAAGAAGCTATAATAAACCAAACAGCAGACAGAAAATGTTAGTGACAAACTGGTGAACATAGTGAAGCATTTAAGAGCTAAAGAGCCAGATGTTTAAAGTCTCAGGAGTTGGTGGAGACCAAAAAAAGAGCTAAAAGAAAGGGAATGTTGGACTTCATTGGGTGGCCAAATAAATTCTAATGTGTCTATGTCTGCTGCATTAGTTACACAAATAAAAATACACTTTATTTTTTATAATAATTAGAAATAAAAAGATTTTCATGGGGATCTAATCTTTTTAAGTGGCCGTCAGACTGAAAAATACAAGACACTGCGTTGATGAGGTCGTGTTGCTTCAGGTACCAGTGAGATGATTAAATATGATCCATAATAAATGAGTGATAAAACCATTTGAGTTTGGAGGCTTATCAGACGCTTGCACAGCAGTTTATGTTGTTATGAGGAAGGAATTAAGTTATCGCGGTGACAGCCAGTTTGTCTTTTGTTACAAAAATTGGCAGGCAAACAGTAAAAATAATGATGTTACACAGTAATCCACCAGGTATAAACACTGCGTTTGTGAAAAGAGGTTGAGCCAGGTTGAATTTTTTTGCCTGACGACCCTGTGTTTGTCTTGTTCTTTGTTAGAGTCCTCTGAGTCGGCACCCTACTGCCTCTGCTTAGTGATCTGATTGAATTAGGGGGCTGTTCACGTTTTGTCTGTCTGAACACGGCCTAATACCACGGGTACTTCATCATAAGACGTGGCATTTTACAACATATTCTATTCATTGGGCACTGTGTGAGCAAGAGCTAAATATTATGCATGTCTCCCTTTAAAAATATTCTTCTAGAAACGTACAGAATTTGTGAGATGTAGTCTGAAAATTTAGGTTTTTAGTGGCAGTGGATGATGGTCAGGGTCAGGGCTGTCTTGACTTTAATCGGGAACTCATTCCGCCACTTTGAAGCCAGAATAGAGAAGATCCTTGACCGAGATGAGCGACTATAGGGTCCTCTAAATGTCCAGAGTCAAGGGAGTGCAGAGGCTGGGTTGGGTTGGGTTCACTGTGCTGTAGATCAGCATCAGATGTGAGCAACAACAGATAGCCAGTGCAGTGAATGGAGAAGAGGGTCGGTGTGGTAAAACTCAGGTTACCAGGCGGGCTACAGCATTGCGGTGCAACATGACTTCAAACATTTGTATGTTTTTAGGTAGCTATTTCTTGGAAAGAACATCTGAAAAATACCTTTAATAATGTATTTATCAATGATTTCTAACATGAAGTATTGAGGAAGATCCTCATACCGTATTTTAACCCTGTATCCAATAATCAATATGAGGCACCAACCCAACAGCGCTGCGAGCGTGAGAATGACAGGTAGATGACAGAGCGTCTGCTTAAGATGCTCCAGGAGAGGAGAAGACATATGAAAATCCCATCAGAGACAGATTGAAATGATTGATCTTTACAACTGGCATCTCTGCGATTCTGTCGTTCACAGATGGCGCAGAGAAACAAATCACCGTCTTGCACGTCGCACTGTAACCTTCACGCAGATTTGTAAATCATCCATGTATGACGAAATGAGAGAGAGCGCTAGTATGAGTGAGCAGAAGAGCGAATCAAGAGTTGGTATGAAAAAGAGGTCTCATTAAAGCTTTGAGGGAGCGAGTTTCACATGCAGTAAGTCAGCGCTGGCTGAGCTCAGCATGGCTCATTAGGTTGGGTTGATGTGACAAACAGTCCTGGATCTCACAGAGAGGGTTTCACTGAGCTTAGTGCCGACATCAGTGGGATTATCCTTTGTGCGATGTGTCATTATACAGCAATTCGAGTCCGAAGTGGCTCCCTGTGACATTAAAAACACTCAATCTATCGCTTTTTTATTCAATAGCTACAATATATCATTGTTGGTCGGCATGTGTTTGTCAATTCTGGTCAATCCAGGGAGATTTATTAACATAAAACACTTGTAAAGCAGGTCTGCAAAAGCAAAGCAAAGTACAAAGACGGATAATAAATAGCACTGATCACACCAACAGTTCCCATTTATGAAGAGTGACATTTTCAATTTGTTTATTCAGTAAAAAAAAAAAAAAAAAAAGACAATTAATAACTGAATAATCAGTCAACAAAATGAACGCAGATTGAAGGCAGCACATGCTGGGATGTATTATTAATGTGATGCAGTCGGTTTGCTCTTTGTTTTAGTTTCTGGCTTTTTTTTTTTGTCTTACTCAAAGACTTTTAAGTCTCCTCAGTATGCATTAATGAACTCTGCTCCTCTTTCATCTTTTAATCCGCATCCTCCGGGTCAGCACATGCTAATTTTTCCTTTATATATATATAAAAAAAAAGAAAGAAAAAGAAAGAAAGAAAACATTGATCCTGTGATATAGGGAAAGACAGGTGAAGAGAGAAGAGGTTGGCATGCAGAGAAGGTTCAAACACATATGCGGTGGTGGAAGAAGCATCTTGATCTTTTACTTAAAGGGTCGGTTTGGTAAAGTGCTGTGTCTTTGCCACTTACAGACAAAATGTCTAGAGATAGACCTTTAGTGACACAGTAAGACTCTATATCGCTGTGGTCAAACCCACCAGACTCCATTGAAAAAAACAGTAATTTTACCTTATAACATCTTAACACTTATTAATCTTTCCACTGCCTCAACACTGCTTTGGTCAAAATAAACTTAATTCACTAGCAAGATTCGAATCCCTGTCTTTTTGTGTGTTCTCCACATGTCTGCGTGGGTTCTCAGGATTCCTCCCTCTTCCAAAGACATGCAGGTTTATAGGTTATTTGGTCCCTGGTGAGGATAAGTGGTTATGGAAGATGGATGGAAATGTTGGGAGAGGAGTGAGAGGGAGGTTGAGACAGTGAAAAATAGCACGAAGAGCCAGGATATTTTCACCATCTAACTCTGGTTTTGTCTAAATAAACCCTTAATTCAAAGAGTTGGTGATTGTTAAAAAAAAGTGGAAGCACTCATTATGCGGATGACCCATTTATTTATTCATGCAATTAGTGATGCATGTGTGCATTAAAAAACTAGTACAAGTATCTCAAATGTTTACACTACTTGAGCAAATGTAGCTGCAGTCCACCACTGTGCATGATAACAATGAGTTCTTTGACCTCCAGGTGGGAACATATGCTCGAGGGATCCTTCAGGTCCGCTACCCGGTCTGGCCTCGATATGGCAGCTTCCTGGAGCAAGTGTCTGATGACCGTCACCTGACCGTAGCCACGCTGGAGGAGCGTCCCTTTGTCATAGTTGAGAACGTGGACCCGGGCACTGGCACGTGTGTTCGCAACACGGTGCCCTGCAGGCGCCAGTCCAACCGCACAGAAAGGTACACACAGCGACACGAACACATGTACAGCTTGTTACATCTGCATAAATGTGGGCATGCAGGCACAGATAAGGCAGGGTGCTGTACAGACAGGATGAAATGTGTTTGTACTAGTACCCAAAGCTGACAATAAAGGTTGTTCAGGTTTGTTGTCTTGTTTATTTACTAGCTTGTGAAATGATTTCCTAAGGTGTCTGCAGACAACAACAGCAATCTTACAAGTTCATTGAGTGTCACACATGTGAGATTGGTCCAAGGAAAACTTGGACGCAATCATCCACGCTGCAAACTGAAACACGTTGGTCTGACAATAAAAAAAATGTTGCTGAACTTCTGAAATGAGGACAACATTGAATCCTGATTTGCAAAGTGAGTTTGAGGTAAATGTGTTTGGTTGGTCGATTGTAACAGGAGTCATTTCGGCCATCATTTTTAATCAACGGCCAAAGATTTCATCATGTTTCTTTCACTTGGGTGAAACACGTCTTCTGCGGATCCATCTCGTCCATGTCCACTTGAAAGTTTTTGGCCACAGTTGCCTTTGTGTGTGCATTTCTTTTTCACTTCTCCACACGATCATGGTACAAATGAGAGGAGACGTCAAGGAGGCACCCTCACTCAAACACCCAACTTCTCCACCTTTTCTACAGTCCAAAAGTATCGTGACTTCGAGAGAGCACTCCGATTTGTTGATGACACTGAACGTCACTATTAGCATGAGCCGAGACTAAAAACTAAAACTTATTTTACATATTTATTAAACATGCTTGAAAAGACAGACACATTTCATGATGGGAGCACGCTCCAACTCGAGCAAAACTTTCAGGATTTTTTTTTAACCTAAATTGGAAATTTGTCTGCGACAGTGAAATCATTTGAAAAGTCTTTTGGTGTGAGGCCAGCATAAGTGGACCTCTTCTTGTTATTAGCTGCTGTTTAACTGTCGAGCTGGATTGTTTATTCTTTGATCAGGAAGTTTCTGATTTGAATAAAAATTTTTGTTGAAGTTGAAGTTTCTGTTTGCCTACCTGTCTTCACACCTGCCTTTCTTTTTTTCTCAAAGTAAAGCATCGATTTGATATAGTTACCAAACAGGTATCAAATCGGCACAAATATATAAACCTTTGAGATAATATCCAGCCCTACACACAGACTCTCCACCCTCCCTCTCCCTTTCTCTGCCCCAGTTTAGTTCTGAGTAGACACTCCAAACCTCCACACTTCATTAAACACAGCGTAATTGTGTGTGCTGAGTGTCTAAGCACTTTAAAACACACCTCCGGTGTCAAACACAGATCGCAGCATGGCAGAAAACAGCCATTAAACAGCTATTACCTCTGACTACCTACAACTGGTGCTCATCGGGAACACACAGTGTCTTTATTATGTTCAAACAACCACTGACAAGAGAAGTAGTAGTCTATCATGAATGTAATTCTAAGCGTAAAACTTGCGTCATCCACCCAGTCAGCTCAGATTTATTGTTATTATCAATGAGTTCTGATAAAATCAATGTTGTATATCTTTTTGGAGGAAAAATGGGAGTTCAAACTGTGACTAAAACAGGTACAGCAATCCAACAGTAACCGAAAAACCACGGTTTGGGTTAAAACGACTACTTCGTTGAGGTTTCGGGAAGCTTTGCCATCATGTTTACAATAATAAGGACTTATCGTGGTCATGCTTAACAAGAAACAGCACTGACTGTCTGATAAAATGTCCATCCACCTCGACCTCCTCGCTGTGAACGCTTCTGTTGCTCTTTAACGACGTCAGCGTACGTCCTCACTTGTTGAAATGACTGATCTGTTGTTCTTCGAGCGAGGACAGTCTATTTTTTTTTTTTTTCAGAAAGAGTGATGAAACAAATTCCTAATAGGGGATTAAGTGGAATATAGTGGAGCCCAGACATGAGGTCAGCTCTCTTTACAGAGTGCTATCATAGAGGGCTGGGCCAGACTCCAGAGTGTCCACGCTGACTCAGATTTGATTTGACAGTTCTGGGGTCGTTTTATGTGCTACTCAGACCCCATTTTACATATTTATAATTGCTTTTTTAAAAATATATATTATCACAATTACAAATTTCTTTAATGAGAAATGAAATAATGATGAGAAGAGTTTAATAACACTCGTCTGCTGTGCATAAAGCCTTCCTTAATGGTCCTTAATGTTAGAATAATGAGTCACAAGTGGCACCTATGTTTCTGATCACAGTCTGCCACGACGATGTTAATGAATAATAACTACTTACTTATGTCAAGTGGTTTTCTATGTTCACCATCATTTGGATGAAGTGCTATTGATTGAAATGCTTGATTACAAGGTTTTCTGTGGGTATGTGTATCCATATTTTGAGATTTATTGCTGCGTTCTTCTGTGGTCTCTTCTGTGGATTTGATTCCCCTGACCAGCAGGTTTGAATCGTGGACTTTAACGGCCCAGAAACAAATATCCAGCTTCTGCTATGTGAGGAGAAGAGAGGTGTGATTGTGAGCAGAGGACACACATACTGTTCAATTACACGAGGACAGACAAAACCTTAAATCTGCTGCCAGTTCTGCACCTGTTAACGGACTAACTTTGGCATCATGTGACGTGTCAGCTGACAGCTAACCTGCTACACCCACCACATGTCACTGCACTGGTTTGGTCATTTATTTAAAGGCGCCTCAAATTTGCTCTATGTTGTTTTTGTTAGTATAAGACTCCTTCACCTACACTCTGCACTCTGGAGGTTTGTTATTTCTAACAAAATTCTCTCTGGAAGATTTTCTCTGCCTGTTATTGATTATATTACTATGTATTCATGCTGCTGTGTTGTTTACCTGCAGCGGGGAGATACCTACGAGAAAAACCACACCAGTTGTGTACAAGCCAGTCCCAATGCCACAGTACGTTCCTTATGATATATGCTGAATTATGGAACAAAACACATAAAAAATGCAACATTCATTCATTTATCTTCAGTTCACTTAATTATAATGTCTTGATGGAAAAATGTGAACCATCAGCAGCTGAAGACAAGTGTTTTTCATGGTGGTAAAGTCTGGAAAAGAAAGAGAGTTAGATGAAAAAATTGATACCAACGTCTGGTGGTTTGTACCATAGACACTATAAATACGGACATAGTATCTGTGATGTCACAGATGTGGTTTTTGAGGATCACTGGTAGACCTGAAAAGCGTTGTCGTATATTCAGTGGCGATGCAGTTGAAGATGTTTGAAGAAAAACTCCGCCAACACTGTCTTAGTTGTATAACAAAACTTTTACAATAAGCTCAGTATCGTAATCAAGTAAAACGTTACTTGGAGAGCCTCCAGACGAATAATGAGACTCTCCTGAACTATGCGGGGCAAGCCCTTATATACAATGGAGGTTATGCTCCCAAGACATGCAGTCATGGTCAACAATAGTATAACTCTGTGTAATGGAGGGACAGAGGAAAAGAGAGGCCCCTCTCCCAGGATGCCCCAACAGATGGCCCTTAACCTTTGACCTGATCTCTCCCTTAACCACGTCAAAGGAAACCACATGCGACCCGAGACACCCCATCCCACATGACTCCCTCAACTTACATTGCAACACAAACATCAACACACTTGACAGTGGCGCCATCCTGGCGGTTCTTTGGTACTCCTATCCAAATAACCTCAAAGTCCATATGGACCAAATTAACAGCTAGTGACACAGACAAGTATCTCAGTGTAAACCATTTGTATATAATAGTACTAGTCTTAGTATGTAACTATGTATCTATGTGCAGACACCTCACCCTTTTTTTGGTACCAGGCTGTAACCATGTTTATTTCTGCTGTGAAGTTGTTGTGACACCTACATATGGAGGCTTATGGAGGTTTGGAAACTGCAGTTTTTGGCTTCCACATTGGTGCCACTTCACAGCCACACACGAGGTTACCGCTTGGTTTGTACTCTAGATATGAAGATAGCCAGCTTCTTTATTTAATTGCTGATGCTGAATATTTTGGACTGTATGCTTACTTTTACTCATGTACCACCAATACTTGAATTATTAGACCTTTATGATGTGATTAATAAACACAGATTGATCATGTTTTTATCACCCGAACAACAGAAAACAAAAGAATCAGCCCATAAATGAATTATTGTCCATGCATGTTCACTCGAGTGACTCCACATGTGTGTGTGTGTGTGTTTGTCTGTGGGTATGTATCGGTTATGCAGATTGCATAGCTGACCACGGCTGGCACATTAATTACAGAGAGAGATATGTAGCGGCTGTTGTTCGGCGCGATGGCACATTGATTGCCAGTAAAGAAGATTTATCTGTCCAACATAGGGACATCTGTCATAGCATCGGACAGTGTTATCCCATCCTACCCTCTTTCTGTTTCTCTTTCTCCATCTCTCTCTGGCTGGCATGCCCCATTTGGATGGTGACCAACAAACAAGGAGAAGTAAAGAAAAGCCAGAGAGAAAGAGAGAGAGAGAAGCTGCTATATAAATTAGTTAATCTCGCTGTGTGGTCTGAACAGCTTCCCTGCAGAGCAGATGTTTAAGCGTGATTAAAACTTTTTGTCTCGCTCATTAAAAGTCCTTTCTTTGGACAGATGATGGCTTCTTTTGCCAGAAAGCTGAGCCTACTCCTCTGCCCTGATTAGAGGCAGGAACTCCACACTAAAACCCAACGTGCAGTGACCGGATGATAAATATAAAGCAGTGTTGAATCATTTTATTAGTACTGCCACATGTTTTATTAATCAATTATTTGGTTATATAATTTATCCTGCAAGAATGACAAACAACTTGCTGGTTTCAGTGTCTCAAATGTGATTTTTCTGGGTTGCATGTCATTACAAAATTTATGTGGATACATCCCAAACCTGCAGAATGAATGTTGATATTGGACTGTGCTATGCTGTACATGGCAACTGTGGTTGAGGTAAAGGTAAAGATATAATAAACTATGGGTAGGGTTAAGTTACGGTACTTAAACATTTGGTTAAGGTCAAGGTAGAGGTTGTCCCAAATCATTTTAGGTCACTTCTTCCATAGTCTTTCTGACTGGATCATCAAATCAGCGAAGTTCTATTACCGGGAAATTATCTCAATCTATAGGTCCAACCTCAATTGTCACTGGGGAGTTTATGTGTCATGTTTCGGTCCTTTCAATGAGCAGAGCTGTTTGGCCACGGCTGCCAAGCTCTGGACCAACTCCTGAGGGAAATATCTGACTCTTTAGCAGCTAAATCCAAAGTCACTAACTTTGTCCATATGTTTTTTTTTTAATGCTGAGCAGGGTGCGAGAGTGACTGAAAACAGTAAAGGTCGGGCTGAATGGGCACCGAGGCGTTGGGTCTTTGCTGAGTTTTAGATTAGCCAGGATGGCAGCGACCAAAGCCTGGAAACATGTGGGTGACGTCATGGATATATGGTCCATATTTATACTGTCAATGGCGAGATTTTGCTTTAGACCAATCGGAGGATGCTGGCCCATTGCAGGTCAGGTGTGTTGTCCAACTTTGGACCACTCCCATATTATATTGGAGGGACTCTACTCTTTAAGGGGTGACATTCTTTGTGTTTTGTGTGTTTTTTGTTACATAAATAAAGTAAACCACAACATTAGATCATCTTCTCCTTTACACATATGAAGCGAGATTCATAGCCTGACATATCGATGTGTACTTTTTAGAGATTTGATTTCCTCTAGTAGAATATTGCCATTGGTTTTAAAATAATGTTCCGGTTTCCAAATATTTTGCCATTTGTGTGCTCGTGGTGTATCTTTGAGTCTTGATCGCTGATATATAAGTATAATTTGTTGACGCCGTAGGGAATTACGTTACAGCAGCTTCCTCATTATTCCTACATGATCACAGCGGTGTTAAATTCAAATATCATCCTCCACCTCCTCCACCTCCTCCATCTGTCCTCCTGCTCTTGCCCTCCTTTCCCTCCCATCCGAAGCTGCAGCCCTGTCAGGCCCTGTTGTTGTTGTTGTTGTTGTTTCGTGTTTCCTGTCTTGTGTTCACCTGAGAATCCTCCTCTTCTTCTTCTCTCTCTCTGGTCCAACTCCCTCTTGGTGCTTTCCTCCACGCTGCACTAGTTTCTGGGCATTTTGTGAAGAACGCACGACACATCACAACAGCTGCTAATTCTCAGAGGATACTGTACTATACTGTGTGCGTGCGTCTGTGTGTGTGTGTGTATTGTTAGTGGAGTGTGTATAATGACGACAGGTGGCCAGCTCCTGTAGCAATTAATTAACGCTGCGTTTATCGGAGCTATTGACTCCTGTGAATGAAGCGAGTCTTTCCAAAGCACTTAAAATTTGTCTAAAATGAACTCAGTGCTGAAAATAATCAACTCGAGTGTTAATTAGTCGCTTAGTTTTCTTTTTTCATTCGGTGCCTCGCTCGTTTACTCACTCGTATGCTCTTTTTTTAAAAATCGCTCTTCAGCTCTTATGCTGACTCATTGACATGCTGAGGTTATCTCAAACACACACACACACACACACACACACACACACACACACAGCGTGACTCAGCCCTCGTAGATTTTAGGCCTTCACTTTGGCAGCTGGATAGATGAAAAAGTGAAAAAGAGGGAGGGAGTTTGTCCACTAAATTTTCAGTCTGTCTGCTTTTTTTTTTTAACTTTCATCGTCCTCTGTTGCTTTTAGAGGCCATTTTTGATTCTATTATTTTTTTTAAAAACCATTTCCTGTCCTTCTGTTCTCTTCTTCTACACCCCATTAGGTAGCGAGGCCACAGAGAGGAAGCGAGTGTCCCTCACATGCTACACACCTTAATGGCCTTTGATTAGAGGCCATCAAAGTCACTCAACCATCCACTACGGTCTCCCTCACATCGCCTGTGTGTGTGTTTGAAATTTTAGGTGCTCTCCTCTGTCTCTGTGAAAGACAACCTGTTAACAGACATTGATTTTAGCTAATGAACCACCCATCGCCTGTCCTTGGATGCTTTGAGTGTGTTTAGCGCTCGCTCTCTGAAACGAAACAGCTTTAGTCCGAGCGGCTAAAGATACCGACAATCGCAGCTGTCAGAGACTGTTAAAAAACAAAAACTGTATTTGCTTTTTTTTCTTACAGTATTATCGGCCACTCTGAGTCCTACACCAAACTGTGCTGTAAGGGCTTCTGCATAGACATCCTGAAGAAACTGTCCCGCACCATCAAGTTCTCATACGACCTCTACTTGGTCACCAACGGAAAACACGGCAAGCTGGTCCGTGGGACTTGGAACGGCATGATTGGGGAGGTGAGACTGAGATACTATTTAAAGACTGCGGATAAATCCCTGAATCCACAGCTGGTGTAGCTGTGTTGAGTCACCTAGTGACCGTGTACAGACTGTTATTAGAGCAAGGTGTTGATCCAGATCTAACTAAATTAAAATAAAAGCTTTAGGCTATGGTATGTCCTTATTAGATTAAATATACTGTGTGTGGTGTGCTAGTTATCGCTGAAAACAGCAGTGAATGTTGACCTGTGTTTTAAGGAACATGCACACAAAAAACTGAACTATTCTTTATTGTTCTGTTCAGTTTATTAAACCAAAATTATCTTGTTAATTGGTAAATTTACCAAAACGTTACAGTATCGTTCATGTGGAGTGAGCGTGTTTCTGGCCAAAAGATGAATAGAAGTGCGATGTTCCCTCTCTCTCTTTTACCTCTGGTTTGGTCTCCACCAACTCCCGAGGGAAATATGTGGCTCTTCAGCAGCTAAATCCAACGTGAGCACAAGCTTGTTTTAGTGGTGGGCAGAGTGAATGAAAACAGTAAAGCTGTAAAACCAAAACAAGCTGAAAGATGCTAAAATGCTCCATAGACCTAAATTGTGGGTTTACTACAACAAATGTCATCTCACCTGTTCTTAATTCAAAAATATTGATTTGATGTCAAAATGACGAGAACAAAACAAAAGTATGGAGTCCAATATATCAACAAAACAGCTGCTGTCAGATCCAAGAGAGACCAGCTTTTAAATCTGAAAGCTTTATATCACAAGTCGCATCAAGAAGGAGCAGAATAAAGTGTGAAAACCAGTCTAAGGATTAGATGCTCCTCTAACTGAGAACAAATCCACTCGTCACAAATTCTTTAAATAGAGACTAAAATGTATTAAGAAGCTGAAATGTGGCCGTTTTTTTGTCACATCTCGTCTTTTAATATGTTTTAAGTGCAAAATAATGGAGCAATTTGCAGTTGCCACGCAGATATTACAGTGTAAGTACTTCAAAGATGTACAGTAGGGGCAGTTCCTGAGTGTAATTATGTAGTGACTCCCCCACCTCTGCACTACAGTACAGTTTGTGGATGGTAGTAATGATGTACAGTGTCTTAGGAGGCCCAGAGAGTTCCTTTGAAGGGTTTTATCTAGGTCGGTGGTGTGAGGCCATGCATATACATCCAGAGCTAAAACAGCACTTTTATCCCACACACCAAGCCACATCAAACGCAAACTGCATTTGAAAGTAAAACGCCCTGAACAGGTGTGCCTCAGGAGATCCTTCTTGCTTATGTTTGTGTGCCCGCAGGCGCTTTGCTCTGGGCCTGTTTCTGTATGTATATATGTGTGCATGTGTGTGTGTGTGTGCTACATTTATAAAAAAACAGATTTTGTCTCCGTAAAAAATTCCTGCTTTTTCAGAAAAGCACTCTTGAGATGCAGCCTTCTCTCTGTCTCTGTCTCTCTCTCTGGATGCTCAGATGATGAGACATATTTTTTTCATATCTCCGCAGACAGCCTTTATTAGAGTCATGCCTGCTGCAGAGCACAAAGTGTTTGTTGCATTGTGGCATCAAAAAGGAATGCTCATGAAATTCTGAATTTGCTCTCTTTTTCTCAAAAGAATAGCTTGCCAGCTCGTCCTCTGGGACATTTGGAAGCAGCAGGCTTTGCTGTGATAAAATAAACCAATTCAAGTGCTTTTTTTTTCTTCTTTGCAGACCAAAAATAGTTTGGTACAAATGCTGCTGACCACTGTCAATACCTCGCTCTGCAGTGTCTCTACAGTGTTTTTACTTTGTGTTCGTCATCCTTCCTTCTCTCAGGTTGTGTACAGACGAGCTGACATGGCCATCGGCTCTCTCACCATCAACGAGGAGCGTTCGGAAATCATCGACTTCTCCGTGCCGTTTGTTGAGACGGGCATCAGCGTCATGGTCGCCCGCAGCAACGGGACAGTTTCCCCATCCGCCTTCCTCGGTAAGAAAAACCCCCGCCTCTTTTACATCCAGTTCAAACCGGTCACAACATCCATTATCCTGGAGTTTGATGTACAGTGTGTGTCAGATATGTTGCTTCTTTCTCACCACTTTCTCCCAGGATGGCCTACTTTAACAAGTTCTGTCTCTGCAGCCGCTTCAGGAAACTTCCCATTAAGCTTTTATCCCGCCGTCAACTGTAGCCTACAACTAAATCCCCTTACGTACCGTGCACACACCTAAATCCCTTTTCCAAACTTTGAACAACAACGTTCAGCACCAACCTCCTGAACAGTGTATTTCTGTCTTCTCAGTTTCACATCAGCTATCCTCCTACCACACATGGTGACCCCCATCCCAGGCTTTAGAGGTTTAGAAGCAGGAGTACTTGCTTTAATCCTTTGTGTTTGTGCCTCCTCCTCCTCCTGCAGAGCCCTACAGTCCAGCAGTTTGGGTCATGATGTTTGTCATGTGCCTGACCGTGGTGGCGGTGACGGTTTTTGTGTTCGAATACTTCAGTCCAGTCGGCTACAACCGCAGCCTGGTCAGCGCCAAATGTGAGTTTGTTTCGCTTTTACTGACGCATTAAAGTACAGTGTGAATAATGTATAGGCATCGATGTTTTTAGGGGTAAGCAGGAGAAAAACTCGACTTGATCAAAAGAAAGAAAATAGCCACAAGCTGTGACTTTAAAAAAAATCCATGAAATATATTTAATCTGCTAATCTTAG
Source organism: Larimichthys crocea (assembly GCF_000972845.2). Taxonomy (NCBI): domain Eukaryota; kingdom Metazoa; phylum Chordata; class Actinopteri; family Sciaenidae; genus Larimichthys; species Larimichthys crocea. The sequence continues at coordinate 19,879,432 of NC_040026.1, forward strand.
AAAGCACTTCACAGTAACACCCCGTAATTCGAGCCCCGTCTGCACGTTCTGCAACGTTAAAAAGTTCCTTAACAGGTTTTTGGGGAGAGGGCTAATCAATCCCAGAATGCAGCGCTGACAGAGCGTGCCTCGTCTCCAGGTCCGAAAGGTCATTTTCCTGTTTTAATTAGCATTCGTCGCTGCGCTAATCGAACTGTGATTGATGGTGGTGGCACCCTCTGTTGCTGCACATGAGCGACGGTGGCAGAGAGCGATGGAAAACGGGGCAGAGGCTGTGAAATTGTTCTGTTGTTTGGAAGTTTGCATGAGATGAGTCATGAATACTTACGTAATGAATTCAGTTTGATGAAGGGGACATATAGAAATAATATATGTGACTTCAAACCGGTCTGATCTGTGGCAAAGATCGTCGACTGTAGACTTAAAGGGTTGTTCTACCACAATTTACTACTTTCTATTGAAAAAAAATAGTTCCAATTAAAACAAGGAGAAACAGTGAGTGAGCTACAGAAGACAAAAGTTTCAATTTGAGTAAAAAAAGATCACTAGTCACTTCCATCCATCAGGAGCGAAGGATGTTATAGAGCTGAAAATCTGCAGGAATGTGGTTGAAGTGTACAAAATTTCAAGACTTTCACACGTTCAACTTCTCTTAACCTATTGACAGTCAACATTGGTGTCCTTTCAACACCAACAGTTATCTTTTTCTGACCTTAACCAAGCTGATTTTGTGCCTAAACCAAAGAGTAACCATAGTTACGCAGTGAAATAGTGGCTTTCGATTAAAAAATATGTGTTATTATGGAGGGGAATTACCAAGAAGTTCACAACATGGTTTATAGAGTAACAAAGGTACTGTTCCTTGGAGAGTTGTGCTTCAATGCACCACAACCATACCCATACCCAGACCACTAAAATGTTTTCTTATCAGACTAACCCCTTCAGTGCATCGGTATCTTTTCTCACTCTGGTCTCGAGATGCCTCCATGTTGAAAACAGCCTTCCATGACTCTTTCTTCAGCTCCCGGTGGTCCGACGTTCACCATCGGGAAGTCAGTGTGGCTGTTGTGGGGCATCGTCTTCAACAACTCGGTCCCCATTGAAAACCCTAAAGGAACAACCAGTAAGATCATGGTGCTGGTGTGGGCCTTCTTTGCTGTCATCTTCCTGGCTTCATACACTGCCAACCTGGCTGCCTTCATGATCCAGGAACAGTATATCGACACAGTGTCTGGGCTCTCTGACAAGAAGGTAAGAGACTGAATAAACAACTTGGAATAGAGTGATAACGAAGCGGGGCAGTTATTGAAAGCAAGGCAGTTTTTGTGTTGCCCTGAGATATGGAGGAAACCACTTCTTTGTCTTTGTGTTTAAGTCCAGCTGTATGCCACATCGTCCCCTTTCTCTGTTCATCACTCCGCATCGACTAATAAACCGTGAACGGAAGAGAGAGACAAAAGAGTCGCGGAAAGCCTTTAAGATGAAGTCAAGTAAAAGGACTTTGTTCTGAACGTCTCTGTCCTTTCCCTATCAGTGGGGAAGCCACTGGCATGAATGACTAATCAATTACGGCCTTCTGTCAATACAGATGGTGTCTGAGTCTCGACTTGTCCTGTCAGTATTTCGGTCTGTCCATCAATATTCCCTCCGTGCCGTCTCCATCTCTCGTCTCGCTCACACTGTTAAAACAAGATCGCCAAATGTCAAACGATTAAAAACAGTCAAGCCACAGAAGAAAGCAGCACCCACGCAGTTTCTCTGAACACACACACACACACACACACACACTTGAACCTGAAAACAGGGCCTCAGAGGAGCTTTACAAGGATTCTTTTCATTATTCACAGATAGCAAAAACAATTCAATCAGCAGAGCCACCTCAGTGATCTATGTTTGAATTCACTGACTGTATTAACTTCATGCAGATGCTTGATGTCACACAGCATCAGAGACCAATATAAATGACAATGCAACCTCAGCTAACCCCAAAATTCTGAGATCCTACACGATAGAGGATTAGGCGGATTTAGATCGTGGGCTGGCCGGGTTCACATCTCGCAGGTTTTAAAGGATAAGACAAGTGTTGTTCTATGTTTTTCTTATTGTCAATGCAATGAAAGGATAAAAATCAATATGTTAGACTATCTCACAGTACCTTCCGACTTCCCTACAGAACGGCGGAAAAACCTACCCAACCATGACGAGCATAAAGACCGGATATATAGTCCGAACCTGATCCGAATAGACCAGAAGAAAATCAGACTAAATGCTAATGTTGATTATTGTGTACTGTCCCTTCTATAAATAAACTCCAGCGATCACTTCGGCATTTATTTCTTGGCAGACTTCCAGTTGGCTACCTTCCTTCAATTAGTACCAAATTATATGGTACTTTAGGAAACTTGCTGGGAATTATTAGGAAATGATTAATAAATTACGGACTCATAAAATAAAGTGTTTTTTTTTTCCAGGACCTCACAGTTCACACTCTCCATCTCACCTCAGAAAACACATTTTTCCCCCCTGTGATAATTATTAGACACCATGTGATAGCTGAGCCACTCCGGTATTAGATTAGACTGACACACAGACCAACACCTCGCTGAAACTAATGCAGACTATTAGAACGTTTATAATGTTCTGCTTTTATCTGAAATCGTTTTAGAGAGGTGTTGATTCAACTGTATGTTACGTTTTGTTTTACAGTGATGTGTCTCTGCACCAATTTGACACCAGCAACTGAGTGTGGACTCAACAGCTGTTGGACATAATTACTTTTTCAATGTGTCCTGCTGACCTGATTGTCAGAGTTGGTCGTTGTTCAAATCTGATGACAAAACTTTCAGATATATGAAGATTACTAAACATGAGTGGATCCAGGAGGTTGTTGAGCAACTTCAGGTGTCACCAAATAGGTAGAACCTGAGCCACATGACCTCCTGTCTCCTTAAAGAGACAGCACAGAATTCACACAGACAGCAGAGACAGACAAATACAAACTAGTGAGAGAGGAGAGCAGAGACTGAAACCTCCTGAGTGAACCATGATCCAGATCCAAATGTCTGGATGAGGCATCGACAGCCACGAGAGAGAGAGTGAAAAAAGAGGTGGTGGAGGAGAAAAACTAGAGATGCACTCACTGTAATACATAAATAAATAATTGTAAAACTAAATTTTTACAGTAGATTTCTGTTTTTTTTAAATTGTATACAAAACATTACCTGTAAATTAACAACCAAACATTTTAAATATTATGCCAATTATTTCTAGCTAATTTATTCATATTTTTTAAACAGTATTTTTGTCCTTTTTTTCAAGTTACATACAAATTTATGTAAAATTACAATAATTTACTGTAGTTGCTTATTATCTGAATGTTTAAAAGTTTTTTTTATTTGTTTTACATAAACCCTGTAACCTAATTTACAGTAAATAACTTTTTTTTAAAATATCAAAACATAATGCATAGTCTTATTTAAAATAAATAAATAAATAAGTGTTTCTCTGTAGAACTTTTGTCGCTTTAATGAAGGTGTGATCATAATGATTCAAGGAAAATCTAGAAAATAACAGTGAAATTTCAGTAAATTAGAAGTTTTTGACATTTATTTGAATTTTACTTTAGTTTACAGTCATTTGAATGCTTTTTAAAATGATTTTTGACAGTGCACAGCTTGGCATGTTGTGGCAAACAAGAAAGGTTAGAGACATGCAGCAGTTATTAGAAGGTTTACAGTTTTATTCTCTTCACCAGGACAAACATGGACTATGAGTATGAGGGTTAAGAGAATCACAGAGAGGATGATGGAGTCAGACCTCTGGACCCTCATATCAGCTTCAACTAAACTTTAAAAGACATTTTTGTGCACGGTGATGTGAATTTTGTTCCCCATCACTTACACTGAAATTTGGAAGGCTGCTAATTTCTCCAGGAGGAACAGTAACAGTTACGAATAATTCTTCTGGTATCAAGCATGCAAGTGTTTTATTAGGACCGATTTTTAAAAAAAAGTAGAACCTCTCCTTTAATTTCTAATCCTGACTCAGTGACGCGAGCTTTTGTTCGAACAGCTGATTATTATAATAAAAGACGTGCAAGCATCCCGACTGAATCACTGCAGTTGTAGCTGAAGAGTGATTATATGAACACACATACACACACACCCACTCACACGCTCGCGTTTTGATTGGCCCATTCATTTGCGCTCGGCTCAAAAGGTCAATGCCGTAACCAAGATGAATAGATCTTTCCTGTTTACAGTCTAATTGAGCTCGAACAGACGTATTTCTGCTTCGTGCCGCATTAATACGTCAACGCGTGAAATGTGAACTTCGATCGGGAACAGATTGAGCTGGATCAGGATCATCTGTGGCCAGTGAAGCGATTCGATTAGATGTGTGCCGGCTGATATCAGGTTTAATCAGATTGAGGTGTGTGGAAAGACGTCGGGTCCATTCATACGGAGTCGAGTTCGGCTGCCGATGAAGTCGTTCAATGAGTCTAAAGTGGATTTCATTTGACTGAGTAGTCCTCGTTCTCTCTTTCTTCACTCTGGTCTTTTTTTCTCCTCTTTTCACTTTTATTTCAACTCTTCTGTTTCTTTATCATTTTACTTCCTTCTCTCCTCTTTTCTTATTTGGTTTCCTCTCTTTGGTTTCTTTCTTCTCTCTCTCTTCCTCCTCTCTTCTTTCACTTCTCTCTCTTATCTTTCCTTACATTTCTTTCCTCATCTCTTTTCTCCTCCTCTCTCCTCTATTCTTTATTTTCCTTTCCCTCTCTCCTCTTCCCTTTCCTCTCTTCTCTCCTCTTCTCTCTCCTTTTCCTTTCTTCTCTCCTCTTTTCTCCTCTTCCCTTTCCTCTCTTCTTCTCTCCTCTGTCCTTTTCCTTTCCTTTGACTTCCCCCTCTCCCTTTTCCCTCTCTTTTCTTCTTCTACTTACAATCTTTTCCCTCTTTGCTTCTTAATTTCTTCTCCCCGTCTTCTCCTCCCTTCTTTGTCACCTCTCCCTTCTTCCTCACCACCTCTCGTCTCTCTTTCATCACTGCCTTTCTTCTCCCTGTCATCTCCTCCTCTCCATCCTCCCCTATTCTGCTCTCACTCCCTTCAGTCTCTCTCCTCTCCTTCTTCTCTTACCTCCCTCTATCCTCTTGTCTCCCTCTCCTCATCTCTCATATCTTCTCTCTCCCCCCTCTCTTCCCTTTCCTCATCCTCTTTCCCTTACAGTTCCGAAAACCACATGAGCATTACCCTCCTTTTCGCTTCGGGACCGTCCCAAATGGGAGCACGGAGAGGAACATCGAAGCAACTACCCCGAAGCACACGCACATGATGAAATACAACCAGAAGGGGGTGGAAGAAGCTCTAGAAAGCCTCAAAACCGGGTACAGTTAACGACATTTTAACGATGTTACACAATAGATAGAGGTTTATTTAACAGAACCTCCTGCCAGCGAAGACACAAGAACAACAGTAATAGTGATCATAATCTGGGCGATACAGCAGAGAACTGATGCTCTTTGTGTTGTAGCATCCGTTTGTAAATTAGGCCGATGTGACGGGTTTATTTTTAGATGAAAAAGGATTTCTAGTGCTGCTAATATACAGAAAAGTGCTGTCAAATGTCTGACTCTAGTGTATCTAGACACAAAGAATACGTCAAACACTGACTTGACTTTTGAGCCATTAACTACAAAATAGAATTTATCATTTAGATTCATTTTCTTCGTGAAGGAAAGCACAAAACTTGTTCGAAGATTGCGTCACCTTTAATTTGAGCCACGAGAGCGACGTGGTCAGTGTCAGTTGCGGGTCAGAGACAGCAATACTCATCTGATTGGGTTAGGGTTGGATCTTTGGTGACCCTGACTAAAATCACCACCTGCAGGTCAAGATTTCACATTTTACTCATCCGTTCAAACATTTCTATTCATGGTCTTCAGAGCCCAACAGGAGGTCCAATTTGGAGTGTCCAATACTACAAAACAGATGACTTACCCATCAGCCTCATCTGTGTGCAAATGTAGTGGAACATGGTAAACATAGCTGCTAAACATTTTAACATTAAATAGTGATAAGGTTGCAGCAAGGGACCCACAGCTGGTACTAATCACATGTAACTTTCAAGAAACATAAAAAGCTGGGATGGATTATGAATCTTAACCCAGTTTCAAGTCTCTGCAAGTCTGCAAAATTAACCTGCGGGTAGGAAGAATTAAACTTTTCGGAGTATATCACCGTTTGTATTTATGGCTAAAACATGCAGAGTCCACTGAACAGTAGCACCCCTTAAGAGAGATTAGAATTATGTTCATATCTATATGTAAAAACTTTATTTGAAGCTAAAGGTGAACATATATTCTGTTTCCCTCGCAGGAACCTGGACGCCTTCATCTATGACGCTGCTGTTTTGAACTACATGGCCGGGAAGGATGAGGCTGAACTGGTGACCATCGGCAAGCGGGAAAGTGTTTGCCACCACGGGATACGGCATCGCTCTGCAGAAGGACTCCCGCTGGAAACGGCATATTGACCTGGCGCTGCTGCAGTTCCTCGGAGACGGTGGGCACACAAAACATTCCTACACTTTCCTCTCTTTTATCAGTTGTGTTTATTTTTTGTCTCCGTATGGGAACCAGGTAACTGGCGTGGGTCCGTTCAGTGGGTGCTGTATCAGCAGGGAAGTGAGCTTAGAGGAAGAGTTAATATCCTGCAGAACAGCAGGGAGTGTTAGGAATGATTATCTCCATTGCACACACACTCACACACACACTTATCCATCCTACCTTACGCACACACACACACTCACCATGACGGCCGCCGGTGTGGAGTTAATATCCTCCCTTCTCTGCGAGCTTAAGAGTACCACACACACAACACACACCTGGGTTTCCATGATGATGTAATAATAGTGTGTTCGTGGTCAACATACGGTAACGGAGTGGATAAAATGGGCTGTGCTCCCTGGAGCTCACTGGGGAGTACGCAGCTCGAGAGGTGGCCACCTGTTCAGAGGCCTGGAGGAGTAGCTTATGTGGTAAGGATAGCTGATGGAGTTGTGTTCAAGCCTGTAAATTCCCTTATATAAAAAAGGTGCTTGGTTCGGCTGAAATGCATTATAACCATCAGAGTATGAAGAGGAAGTGTACTGCAACCAGAAACTACAAGAAGGATGGTAGGAAGGTTTTTGTGTTTCCCCAAGACATCAGCTGAAACACTGGACATAGTATCGAGTGGTGTCACTGGCTCTGTCACCGCTATCTTGGCAGTCCTGCCTCTGTCGGCAAATCTAAAAATGGGCAAAGACGTGGATCGTGTTTGGAGCCGAGGCAGGCTGGATTGAAGCCAGAATTTTAAATCATGCATAACTTCACTAGCCTTGAATCGATGAGTTTTGTACCAGGCTGTAAACATGTTTATTTCTGCTGTGAAAGTTGAGCATTTTAATGTGGGACTCGTTCTGTAGCCAGCCTCAAGTGGACGTTCAAGGAGTTTTTTTGGCATTTCTGCGTTGGCTTCATTGGCGCTTGCCTGACACATTGGGTATCTTGAAACATTTGAATGTATCAGTTTTATATGCTTTAGTTTTGAGGGTATTACAGTGAGGACTTGTATGTGGCCCAATTTTAGGAAAATGGAGCTTAAACGATGTAAACAAGGTCATCGGGGCAACCACTGGCCAAGCCTGTCACCTGTCGTCATGTGGTATGGTAGGTAGCAAAGGGAAAGATTCCCATGCTCAGGATTTTTTTAGGCCTTTCCACATTATTGTTATATAGGTAGTTATTCCCAGTCATAATTCAGCCTTGGGTGGTGACATGAAATTAGCTCTGATACACATAACCATATAAATGGAGAAAAGTCCCTGAAGGAAGCAATAATGTGAAGGTGACTGTGGTACAGGCCGGACAGACACCAAATATCACAACTTTAAGTTCATAGTTTGTTATAATCAATGTTCATTCAAATCCAGCAATAACTGCACTGCACACAACAACAAGACAATACAGCTGTTACTTTCAGGTATTTTCAGATTAGAAGCTACCATCATCTCTTTCCTCTTCACCGTCAAGTATCTCCAGTTTCTCTTTTCTCCCTCTTCTCCGTCCCTCCAGGAGACACCCAGCCTTGGAGACGGTGGGTTGTCGGGCATCTGCCAGAACGAGAAGAATGAAGTGATGAGCAGCAGCTGGACCCGACAACATGGCGGGCGTCTTCTACATGCTGCTATGGCCATGGGCCTCAGTCTGCTGGTCTTTGCCTGGGAACACCTGCTTACTGGAACTACGACACTCCCTCCGCAAGTCTCACAAACTTGACTTCCTGTTGGCCATCAGCAGGGTGAGATTTGTTGCTGTTTCACCCTGGTTTAGGGTTGATTCTTGGTTATGGAAGTGGGGTTGAGAAACTGGTTCGCTGATTTTACATTGATTATTTAGTGAAGTGACTTATTGTCTGGCTGTAATTGGATTAGTTGGAGCAACAGTGTTGAGTGATTGAAAGATTGGCTTGTTGACTATTTTTGACTCCAAGTGGATGGTTGGTTGCTTTTCAGCGTAATATCTTGTTTTACATGAAGCCCCTTTTATGTGATGATAAATTAGTGCAAAGGATGTGCATGTAATTACATGGTATCATTTGAGAGTCTTGTTAAATATTAGCTAAAATGGCATTGCGTTCTCATTAGAAATAGAGGAGAGAGAGGAGATAAAGGAAAGAAAACAGCACTAATTCTGGTTTTACTCAGCATTTAACACGTTGATTGCTTAATGTTCATTCATTTGCAATTAGCCTAAATCGGTACCCGGTTTGTTGACGCCGCTGTATGGGAATGTGTTTTATTGAGGCAAAGTCTGTGGCTGAAGTTAGACCCCAGCCTCTGTGCTCCTCGGCTGTGTAATCACGCCATTGTGCCTGGATCCTGGGTTTTATCAATTAACGGCTAAATGATATCTGATCATAAATCCGTACGGGGCGGGCCCCAAGGGCCAAATTAAATTTGGGTCTTAGGGTCTCGAGCCAACTGTAAGCAAGAGAGCCAGTCATGGGATTTGGTTGTGTTTTGTCCACGCAGTAGAGACGGTTTGTTCTCTGCAGAGGACTTTAGGCGTGTGTGTCCGTGCGCATTTATTGGGGCAATCCTCTCAGCTTAAACTGTTTTTCTTCGAGTCCCGGGAGAATGCATAATGAATTTGTGACTAAGTCTTGCCTCAGTAATAAAATGAGATTTAATGAAATCAGTTTTTGTTATTAGTTTGGAGGTGGATTGTTACTTTGAGATGTAAAAAAAAAAATTGGTTGAAATTTCACCTGTGAAATTGTCCCCTTAAGACCACTTCAAGGTTAAACAGTTTGTGGCAAAACTGATTAATTTACAAATTTCGGTGGATTTATTTTAATCATTTATTGTTTTTATTACTATTGACTTTATTTCCCTTCCTCTTTCGCTCTTCAGGCATTACAGTTGTTTCAATGGAGTGGAGGATCCTGGCCGTTCACTGGTTTGGCCAACCTGACCTACGTCCAACTACGCTCACAACCATGCTAAGAATGCTTCGCACTGCCAAGACCTTGTTTCCACTGCCAATGTTGAGACCTCTCTGGACAACGCCACCAAAACCATAGAGCATAGTCGTCATGGCGAGCTTGCCCATCGGTTTCCACAAGTCGCCACAGAGACCGTACCGGGAGGATTCGCTTATATACGGAGAATCATTGCCCACTTCCCAGCGCTCCATAACTCCACCTTTGACTGCCGTTACCTCTCTGAAACACCACAGGGGTGTGACAAGGCCCACGCCACTGCGTTACACTCTTCCCACTCACTCTCGTCAGTCTGTATGACGGCACTTCCTGTGTCCAGCCTCAGTAGCCCACCCTCGCCTTGTGGTGAGCCCCTCCTCATCAGCACCCACACCACTACACAGACAACTGGGAGACTCTACACGTAGACACCCATCCTCATCGCCCTCCTCCCTACGCTGATCTTCAACTACCTGACATCTACGCTCTCACCCGATCACTTCGCCTCAAAGCCAGCACATCCCAGCAGGCTTTTCTCGACGGAAACGGAGGTCCAAGATTT